>NC_060272.1:95726026-95936360 GCF_021613505.1 Equus quagga
AATGGAAGAATTAATATTGTTAAAACATCAATATTACCAAAATCCATCTGTAGATTCAATGCAATCTCTATCAATATTCCAATGACATTTTTTACAGAAATAGAAAAACCAGTCCTAAAATTTATATGAATCCACAAAAGACCCTAAATAGCCAAACAAATCCTGAGAAAGAGGAACAAAGCAGGAGGAATCACATTTCTTGATTTGAAGCTATACTATAAAGCTATAATCATCAAAACAGTATGGTACTGGCATAAAAACAGACAAACAACAAAGAAACAGAATTGAAAGCCCAGAAGTAAATTCAAGCATATACAGTCAACTAATATTTGACAAAGCAGCAAAGAATACTCAAAGGAGAAAAGAAAGTCTCTTCAATAAATGGTGCTGGGAAAATTGGATATTCACATGTAAAAGAATGGAACTTGACCCCAATCTAATACCACTCACAAAAGTTAACTCAAAATGGACTAAAGACTTAAATGTAAGACCCAGAACCATGAAACTTCCAGAAGAAAATATACGAAAAAAGATACCTTGACATGAGTCTTGGTAATGATCTTTTGGAAATCATACCTAAAACATAAGCAACAAAGTCAAAACTAAACAAGTGGCACTACATCAAACTAAAATGTTTCTCTGCACAGCAGGAGAAAACGGCAACAAAGTGAAAAAACAACCTGTGAAATGAGAAAAAATATTTGCAAACCATATATCTGATAAGTGGTTAATATCCAAAATATATAAAGAACTCATACAACTCAATAGCAAAAAAACAAATAATCCAATTAAAAATGGGCAAAGGACCTGAATAGACATTTTTCAAAGAAGATATAAGAATGGCCAATAGGTACATGACAAGATGCTCAAGATCACTGATAATCAGGGAAATACAAATTAAAACCACAGTGACATATCACTGCATGCCTGTTAGAATGGCCATCATCAAAAAGACCAGGGCTAACAAATGCTGGTGGGGATGTAGAGAAAAGGGAACTCTTGTGCACTGTTGGTGGGAATGTAAACTGATACAGCCACTATGGAAAACAGTATGGGGGTTCCTCAAAAAATTAAAAATAGAACTACCATATGATCCAGCAATTCCACTTCTGGAAATATATCCAAAAGAAACAAAAACACTAACTTGAAAAGATATCTGCACCTCCATGTTCATAGCAGTATTATTTACAATAGCCAAGACCTGGAAACAACCTAAGTATCCATCCATGGATGAATGGATAAAGAAATCATTCATATGCAATGAAATGTTATTCAGTCATAAAAAATGAGGAAATCCTACCGTTTGTGACAATATGGGTGGACCTTGAAGGCATTATGCTAAGTGAAATAAGTCAGAGAAAGACAAATACTGTATGATTTCACTTATATATGGAATCTAAAAAAAGCACCAAACTTATAGAAAAAAGAGATCGGATTTGTGGTTACTAGAGGTGGGGGATGGAGGTAGGAGGAATTAGAGGAAGGTAGTCAAAATGTACAAACTTCCAGTTATAAGATAAATAAGTACCAGGGATGTAATGTGTAGCGTGATGTCTATAGTGGACACTATGATATGTAGGACAGTTGTTAAGAGAGTAAATCCTAAGAGTTCTCATCACAAGGAGAAATTGTTTTCTTTTCTTTTTATTTTATCTGTGTGAGATGATGGTGTTAACTAAACCTGTTGTGGTAACTATTTCACAATACATGTAAATCAAACCGTCATGCTGGTTAAGTATGCCTTAAACTTATACAATAATGTGTAAGTCAATTATTTCTCAATAAAACTGGAAAAAAGTTACAATACAAAAAAAATCAATTAAGAATTTGGTGGTCACCAAGGGATACAGCTCATTGAGGTATAATGGAAACCAATCAAACAAATGAAGACAATTTCTAAGGAAACTACCTCGATTCTTCAGTCTCAGGCCATGTGTAGGTGGAATTGTCTCCCATCTTCACTCTAGTTCAAGGGTGGATATGTGACTTGGCTTAGTCAAAAGAAGTATTCCACCCCAGTGCTTGATCCAGTGATTGGTATGTGACCCAATAAGGAATGATAAGACTTTTGCAGGGACTCTTGTGAAAGAGACAACACATTTTCAGCTGTACTTGCACCTAAAAGAATCTCACTTTTAACTTGCCAGCAAGCATGTTTCCACACAGGGAGCTTGAGAATGAAGAAGCACAAAAGAATAGAGCTGAGAGAGAGGAAAACCGAATACTGAGGACATCAACTGAGCTCCTTGAACACCCCCGTCGTCTGAATACAGCCCTAGTCCAACTCTTACCAATCACAGAGTCAGTACTTTCACTTTTGTTGTTTAAAACAGTTCAATTATGTTTTCTGTCATTTCCATTCACATGGCTCCTTACAGTAAAAGGGGTTCTCCATTGCTGGCTCCTTCTTTTTAGCCCTTTAAATATATATTTACCTCTCTGTGCTTCCATTGCCTCTTCTGTTTAAAGAAAGATAAACAGTACTTACTACTTTAAAGAGTTATAAATATTAAATGATAAATAGAAAAACATAAATTTGTTCAACAATGCTGAGATGAGAGAAGTATCACATAGCTTAACTTTTCAAAATTGAATTATATCTGGCTCTAAAACTCTACTTATTAGAGTGAGAAGACCCTCCATATCAAGCAATATTATGGGCAACTTTTTCTCTTTGGCAAGGTGTTCACTTCAATAAAATACTTAGGACAGACCTTCTGATCTTTGGTCCATCATTGTTGCTACTGGAAGCTCTTAGTGCAAACCCATATGGTTCACTATAAGGTGAATGGTTCTACAGCTTCTATGCCAAGTGTGCATCCCCCAAACTATGATAATCATTGTTTAATCCCTCCAGAAAACACAACAGCTCACCCCATCAGAAGTCCTGCTATATCTCTGCTTGTTGAGCCCATCTTCATATTCACTTCCCCAAGTCTGTGGACCCCCTGAGAATCTTGGGCAACTCTTCCTCTTTCAACCCAGCACCAGCCTCAGCTCTCATCACCTTTCAGGAACACTCAGCTAAATTACTCTGCCAATGAGAGCCTGGATAGGAATATAGAACAGTGTCTGCTATTCATGTATTTTCATTGCCCTGACATTAGATGTAGAGTGTACAGCTTGGTGTTATATGAATCCAGAAATCTCCATTCCTGTTGAGTTCAATGTCAACAGCACATCCTAAACCACAGCTCTGTACAAGGTGAATGATGGTCCCTCAGGTCATGCCACAGTGTAAGCTCTGATTTTAAACACAAAGCATTTGAAAATGTTTTCTAGCCTCCCCCACCATTCTCCAGCCAATGAGCTTTCCTGCTTATTTAGGCCCTCTGGTTTCCCCATGTGGGAAAATTTGGAGAAAGAGAGAGGGAACACAGTGCCAGAAGCAGAGCATGACTGGGGCATCTCACATGGACACTCTCCATTTTGGGCAGATCTTGTACTAGCTCCCATGAGTATGAAAATCCAATTTGATTGCTTCACCTCCTATGTGTCTGTGGAGATACATAAAGATATGAGATCCAGGAGTGCTTTCGATGACCCAAGGCCAGTCTCTGTGCTCTTTCAAGCCTCAAACTCTTTTGGGAAGAAGTCTTTGAGCCTCAGGTATGTGAAAAGATCACCGACACAGCAGTCTCATCCCCTGAGTCTCTAGTCTCCAGTCCTTTCCTACCTAATGAGTGACTGAGTATCTCTGAACTTCAAGTTGGTAAAAGCAAGTGTAATGATGACTATGCAGTATTATTAAATAGATCATTAGGAGCAGAAATTAGTCTTCCGAAGCTCTAGGCTTGCCCTCTGAGCCTGCCTCACTCTATAAGAGCTAAAGTTTCCTTTTCTGGGACCATAAGCAAGAGCCCAGAGTGGAGCCAGGATGAACCACACTGCCACTAACTTCTCCACCCTTCCAGGTGTAAAGGACAGCATTAGCACATTAGATGGCTTCAGTGGCTTCTTTCATTACACATTCGTGGGGATTCCCACATCAACCCCTTCAAACTCTTCTGTGTGAGTGGTCACCTCCCTTAGTCCTTCAATGGCTTTGTTCCAGGTGATATAAATACAGAGGAGAATGAGGAACCATTGGGTGCCTTTGGTCCCTCTGACCTCAGTGAGCTGAGTAGGGTTCCAAGGCAAGTCCCAGGACCTCTGTATCCTTAGCAGAAGGGTCAGGACTGACCTGTGGTTCAGTGCTGCAGATGTCCCTGTAGGAAACCTGTTATGGCTCCCCCAAGTGCATGAAGGTCACAAGGTGGTGACCCAACATTTAAGGGCAAATAACTGGGATCAAGGACACATTGTCATTCAGCGTGGCTTCCCCAAACAGGGCAGTGTCTTCTCTGACAAAAGCCACCCAGATATCATCTTTGTGTTCAAAGATAAATGCATTCATGCTTCTACCAGGATGGCACCCAAGTGCTCTATGTTGATGACATCAGGCACAAAGATCAGGTTGCATGTGTTTGGGAGCCATGATTAAGTTTGATGGGAACATTCCCATTCCTTCCCACCTATGTCATTCTTTCTCCTTTTCATTCCTTTCCCTCCTTTCCCACGTAAACATCCATTATACTTTCCCTCACTCTCGTGTCTTTCCCCCAGGCACCGTGTGGCTGCACCGTGAACACTCCCACCATTGATGGCAAGTGATACCTTTGTCTTGCATGAAATCACCATGAAGGTACCATGAGGTGACTCTGTGACGAGGCCCTGCCCTCTGAGAAGATGCCCACCCAGCAGGGAGACCTCACAGAGCAGTTCAGAGTTTTGTTCCCAGGCATCTTAATGCCACAAACATAATAGATCCTCTTGCTATGCCTTGTGCTGGCCCTCCTAGGGACCACCAGAGCAATACCCCCAACCCCAAACATACACTCCCAGCCCTGTGTTCACTAGATACTGGCTATGTTTCCTAGAACACACAAAAAGAACTATTTTCACAAAAATGTTCCTGTGCCTGAGCCTCATTGGAGCTGTTGTCATGGGTGAGTATTTGGGTGAGCTGGACTGGGTCAGCAGACAGTTTTCATGTCCTTGGTTTTTTTTTTTTTTTGGTGAGGAAGATTGGCCCTGAGCTAACATCTGTTTTCAATCTTCCCTAATTTTGTATGTGGGATGCCGCCACAGCATGGCTTGATGGGTGGTGTGTAGGTCCATGCCCAGGATCTGAACCCACGAACCCAGGGGCTGCCAAAGAAGAGCATGTGAACTTAATCACTATGCCACTGGGCCAGCCCCTTCATGTCCATGGCTTTGAATCCAATTCCCATCCCATAGCTGGAGAGTGACCTGAATGCCACTTGGAGAAATGCAAAGATTTCTAGCTCTGGCCTCAAAATGGAATGTCCTCTGTCTCCTCCCAGCTCTGCCAAGACCTTTCCTCTGCCCTCCTCTCTCTCTGGCATCTTCTTGTTGGGAGAAGGAAAGGGAGAGGAAGGAGATGCTTCCTCCTCACCTCACTTGGGTCTACAGTGCCCAACAGGAGATGACTAAAGTACTGCACACATGTTAACCCACCATCTTGCTTAGATGCTTGCAGGCTCTCTGGGGTTGAGAGAGAAGGGAAAGTAGGTCACTGATGACCACCTTTATTTGTGCAGGAGGTGAACAAGGCCCAGAGCAGCCTGACAGCTCCCCACCTGTATAAACACAGGGCTGGAAGTTCAATGTTTCTAGTGTTCTAGAGTATGAACAAGGGTAGACACAGGGGGAGGCATGGACTGCTGTACTTTTTGATGAATATCGAGCTAAGAGGTGGGGAGCAGGTCCCATCTCCCCAACCTTCATTCATAAAGGATCAAGATCTTGGAGACTGGTGCCAGCTGTTCCCCACTAAGAGATCCAGGATAAGAGACTGTACCCCAACTTCTGAACTCCAAACTTACAGTTTCTATGTTTGCATCGTCATATGAAGCTAAATGTCTCTTGCCCTTTCTGGAAACTTAGTGAGGAATTCTGGCCCTTTTAGGCCTGTTTAAGCCTCCTCTCCACAGCTGGATAAAGATTAAAACGGTGAGAGAACTGGGGAAAGGACTGCTGAGCCACTTCCTGGGGTTGAGGCTTCACTTGATTTTTCTCACTTTGAAAAGTCCCTGAATGTAGGCATGCTAGTTTTTCTTATGTTTTTCCCCAATGATGGTTTTACAAAATAATTATGTATTTCAAAGAATAGATCCTCTTAGCAGATTGAAATAAAGGAACCCTGGATGGTAGTGGGTGAGCAAAGCCCATGTCAACTTCCATCCACATGCCTGGTTGAAGCAGGTGCTCAGTTAAGCTGACTCCTTCCTTCTGAAGGCCCCAGCTCCTGGGATATGCCCAGCCTCATCCTAAATCACGGCACAGACAGAGGACATCACTCTGCTTTAAGAAGAAACAATGCAGATGTGGAGGTTAAGTATCATTGATTACAAAAGCAGAGCTCATCCTCTTCAGAGGCTGTGCTCCTGGGAGGATTAATGGCATTACTGAAACTGGAGGGGAAGATTTATTTGCACAAAATTTTCTTCTCTGGAGATGTTGGAGGAGGCTTTTCTGGTTGACAATGGAACATAGATCTCCTAAGATGGAGATGGCGCCCTGAAGTTCCTGGCACCCTTGGCGCATCCTGGCAGGTCCTGGATGGGGAGACAGGCTCCCTGGTGGTTTGGAGGCAAGATGACCCGACTACAGTAGTTGCTTCTGAGATTTAAAGATTTTCCTGGGATGTTTGTCTCTCTCTGATCGGCCTGTCTAGAAAATTAACTATTTGACTTTGAAAACAAAGCCCATGCATTACTCTGGTAAAAAAGAAAAAAATTAGTGTAAAATTATAACCAAGGGGAAAAACCCAAAACTAAGCATTCGTCACAGGTGGGTTCTCACCCCGCCTTTTTTTTTTTTTTAGAAAGATTAGCCCTGAGCTAACATCTGCTACCAATCCTCCTCTTTTTTGCTGAGGAAGACTGGCCCTGAGCTAACATCCGTGCCCATCCTCCTCTACTTTATATGTGGGATGCCTGCCACAGCATGGCTTGCCAAGCCGTGCGTAGGTCTGCACCTGGGATCCGAACCGGTGAACCCTGGGCCACTGAAGCAGAATGTGTGAATTTAACTGCTGCACCATCAGGCTGGCCGCTCATCACAGGTTTTATTCTAAAATCTGCAAGTACTTCTGATATGGAATCAGTTTTAAAGACAGATTTTATGGGATTCCCATTTTTATGAGTTTAACTAGTTTGCTTTGAAATGCCTTCCTGCCACAAAATACCCAAATGATGGATAAATTAGAGTAAATGTACTTGTAAATTCATTGCTGAAGTCCAGGAGAATAAGGAAAGTCCTAAGTTAAAAAAAAAAAAAAAAAAAGAAGACAAAAACAAATAAAATAGAGCCGAAACCAGAGTGGTGAGCTGACACGGTTAATTGCTCCAGAGTTGACCTGAAGGTGAGGGTGTGGCCAGCAGCCCACCCTATTCCACATCTTGTCAGGAACAAAAGCTCCTTTTAGTTCCTTCGTGTCTCATCTCATTTGCCTGCTGAATATATATGAAAATGCAATCAACACATTGATACGGTTTTATTGCTATTATCAACAAAGTGTTCTAAAAACATGTTTCTTCTCAAGGACATCATTCCACCATATTGGGACTTCATGTTTCTCACATGCCTAGTGTGGAAGCTCCAGCAGCTGCCTGGCATTATTTTTCCTTGTGGATAAATAAGGCCATCTGAGTAAATATTGTAATTAGGACCATAATGGCACATTTTGATTGCTTTTAATAAATAACACCAACCAGAATTGTTTCTTAGATGTGACGCTAATTATCATTAATGGCCAAACTGTTAAATTTACATCAAAAATTCTTGGCTGAAAATTTTTGTGAGTGCAAACTACGATGCTATCAAAGCAGAAAATAAATGTAAAACTTTCTGCAATTGCCTCATTATCTTGTAATCCTCATCAAGAATTCATAACAGAAAAATGCAAGAAACTAGAAGCTGGTATAGCTCAGCAGGTATTTTGTGCAGAAAATATGGGTAAAATTGAGAGAAAGAGCAGAATTGGAACATTGTTAGCAAGTCTAAGCTCTGTTCAGTCTTCGTTTTTAGGAAATGTTAGTAAAATTTGGTCAAAAATAAAAAGCTGAAATTGTATGCTGTCAGAATTTGAAAACTTCTAAACTTTAAGATGATAGAATTTTGCTTTTTAATTATCAAAGCAGTCGGATAAAGATGGCTCATATTGACATAACAGAGCTGGGACTCACTACTCTTTGTGATTACATCATGTCATTTTATCTTTACAAAATTTGAAAAGATGACAACACCTTCATTTGTTTGCAATTTACCTTTCTACTCTCCTTCCTAAAAACTGATCTTTCCATTTCTTTTACCTTCTTGAGAGTCGTTGATTATGAACAAATTCTTAATAGACTCAAAGTTTATTTTAGCTTTCTTAAAAAAAAAAAAGAAAAGAAAAAGAGATGGGGATTTTCATTAAAAATGTTGAAGGCCAGCTCTGTAAGAGCTCCCGAGAAACCCCAGTGGTGATACTGTTAAACATGTGCCAAGGAGGAGATGAGCCTGTGCTGCTGAGCTCCTAGCAGGAACACCTGCCCCGGAGCTTCAGCATCAGGGAACCATTTTGCTTATTGCAACAAACGACTCCATTCCTCTGGACAGGGTAGGCTTTGGCAATATTGAGAAGCAAGATGTTTGTCTTCAGTACTGTCTCCTCACCCTCCTTCTGTCCTCATCACTTTGTGTATGGAGCACTTTATATTATGCCCTGGTTCTGTAAAGCCCCCTTTCCACCAACCAGGACGCCCCACCTGGGTATGGGCATTCATTCACTTGATTCTGTGCATGTTGCCCGTGTGCCAGTCATTGTTTTCATGTCACTTTTCTGGGGAAAGTAAAAGAGACATTGAACTGGGTTTTGAGGAACCAGCAAAAGTCTATGAGACAGAGATGTGGGAGAGGCTGTTCTAGTTGGTGGGAAAAGCATGAACAAGGCTGTGGACATTTACAGCGACTTGATTTATTTAGGGAAAAGTGTTGTCAGATGTGGCTGGAGGTGGGTTATGTGGCACATGGGAGCTGGTTTGGGGTAGAAGGAGGAAAAGATAGACCATGCTAGACCACGAAGAGCTGAGTATGACATAGAAAAGATAAGGGAGAAATCCTTCCTTCTCTCCCAGGAAACGTTGGACTTTGGGAGCCAATGTGTCCATCATGGTTGTGTCACCAAGTCTTCAGCAGTGTCACACTTGGTGAGAATTTTAGGGCAAGTTGGAGCAGGCATGGCCAGGTTTGCAGCACGGGTTGGCTAACCACGGTCTGCTGCCTGCTTTTGCACAGCCCGAGGGCCTGTAAGAATGATGCTACATTTTTAAATGGTTGATAAAAAGTCAGGCATGTGGAACTTATACAAAACTCAGATTTCAGTGTCCGCAAATAAAGTTTTATTGGAACGCAGCCACGCTCATTGGCTACGCATTGACAGCTTTAGTGCAACAGCAGTGGAATTGAGTAGTTGTGACAGAAACCACATGGCCCACAGAGCCTCAAATATTGACTAGCTGGCTTGGTTTAGAAAAATCTTGCTGAGTCCTGTGCTAAGTCCTTCAAAAACAAAGGAGTAGAACACCAGTGAGGAAGCCCAGACCAGTATGGAGCCCTAGAAAGACAGCTGAAGTTTTATGGAACTTAGTCCATGAAACTCTTTACATTTATTAATTCCAGTGACCACTGTTTCCCTGGCAATTATTCTACTGCAGCATACTTGGAAGTTATAACACACCACGTTTTCTTTAGCATGAGATATGTGGATTAAATATCTTTTTTAAAAAATTCAAAATTATTTCTGGGAAATCTGGAAGGCTCTGTTGACAGTTGTGGTTGACATGCATTGTCAGAAGCACTCACATGTTGGAGTCATATAAAAAAGGAGGATCTTTCAAAGCCAGGGATCTAAATCAGTATGAATAAATTGCTGAAAGCTTTTCTAATCTTTTTAAGGTTCACCTCTCTTTATGAAAGCAATAATACCAATTGCATATTTCTCCTTTAGCATGGGTAATTTTAAAATTCTTTTCATAAGGCTAAGAGACATTACCTTATAAAATGTCTTTAAAGTTTTTAAAAGCAGTCCTTACTTCCAGGTCCCACCAAAATTATAATCACATGTTGATCCAGTTGAAGAGGAAAATTCATAATTGAGAAGGCCCACTTAAAGAAAGGATGAAACACAACGATGGGGGGATAAAGTTGGTTGGTTGTGAGACAAGAGTAGAGTTCTTAGAGCTGCCTGCCAGCTGCTGTATGGTAGCTCAGAACATCTAGCATTCCCTGCTGAGAACTTCTGCCTCCCCTGGGATGGTAAGAATAGACGTTATATCAACCAAGTTTCAGTTGCAGCAAAGAAAAGCATTTCTAGTTATTTTAAGCAGAAAGAGATTGAATACACACCGTTAGCTTCTTGTGAAATCAGTGGAAACGCTGGGGGAGCAAGTTCTGGTTTGGGCCTTTGGCAGTGACTCCCAGGGCACTGCAGAACTCCTGGGGAGCGACTGCCTCTTCTGCAAAGGTGGGGAATCAGTAGGCGGCTGCTGGATGAGGAATCTGCTGTTGCCTGCTCTGTTGCTGACTCCCATGGAGCTGGAGTGGAGAGCTCTCAGCTGGATGCTGCTGCAGAAATGTATCTCCCCAACCTTGTTTTCCGGGGAAGTTCAGCCAAAAGCAGCAGGAAAATGACTTCTGCCTTACTTCCATGTTCCAAAACTTATACAAGTGCTTCTAATTGGGGTTCTGGGAAATGAAGTTTGTAGATTTCTAGCTTCTATTGGTAGGGAGACACTAAAAGGGGGTGAAAGAGAACGCAGAGGCTAATCTCCTGTATTCATCTCCGGTTACTCCTGTAACAAATTACAGCAAACTTAGTGGCTTTAAACAATGCACATTTCTTCTCTTCCAGTTATGGAGGTCAGAAGTCTGGTATGGGTTTTACAGTGCTAAAATCGAGATGTCAGCAGAGCTGTGTTCCTTCTGGAGGCTCTCGGGGAGAATCCATCCGTTCCTTGCCTTTCTCAGCTTCTAGAGGTTGCCCACATTCCTTGGCTCATGACATCATCACTACTACTTCCGTTTCCATTGTCATGTCACCATCTCTGACTCTAACCTTCATATCTCCTTCTTATAAGGACTCTTGTGATTACATTGGGCCCTCTAGATAATCCAAGATAATCTCCCGTCTCAAGATCCTTAACTTAATCATATCTGCAAAATCCCTTTTTCCACAGAAGGTGACTTATTCACAGGGATTAGGATATTGACATCTCTGGTGGGAACCATTATTCAGTCTGTCACATTGCCCTTACCTAAATAGATGAGGGAGGGAACCAATGTCTTATTGAATATCTGCAGTGTGCCAGAAACTCTATATACATCATCTCATTGAACATTCACAGCAACCCTTCAAGGTGGGCACTGTTATTCTGATTACAGAGGAGAAACTGAGATTTAAAGAATTTCAAAAACTAGCCCACCTTTAAGTGATAAAAGTCATGAAAAGACACGGAGGAAACTTAAATGCATATTGCTAAGTAAAAGAAGTCAGTCTAAAAAAGCTGCATACTGTATGATTCCAACTATATAACATTCTGGAAAAGGTAAAATTAAAGAGATAGTTAAAAGGTCATTGGGGGCCAGCCCTGGCGGCCTAGTGGTTAAGTTCAGTGCTCTCTGCTTTGGCGGCCTGGGTTTGGTTCCCAGGCCCAGCTCAGAGCAAATCTTCCTCAGTAAATAAATAAATAAATAAATAAATAAATAAATAAAAGATCAGTGATTTACGGGGTTTGGGTTGGGGTGGGGAGAGGAGAAAGGAGAAATGAATGGGTGGATGGAGCACAGAACATTTTTAGGGCAGAGAAACTATTCTGTGTACTGTAATGGTGGATACATGACATTACGCATTTGGAAAAACCCATGCAATTGTACAAAACAAAGAGTGAACTCTATGTAAATTATGAATTCATTAATAATAATTCATCAATATTGGTTCATCAGTTGTAACAAATATACCACACTAATGCAAGAAGATGTTAATCATAGAGGATGTTCTGGGGCTGGAGAGAGAGTATATGAAAACTATTTGTACTTTCTGTTCAATTTTTCTGTAAACCTAAATTGCTCTCAGAAATAAATCTATTAATTAAAAAAAAATTAACAGCAACAATAAAAACTAGCCCAGCTGGTATGTGGCAGAGCTAGTAGTTAATCTTAGAAATGTTTGGCTCTAAGAGTGCATGGGATTCAAGAGATACTGTGCCTTCTGGAGGCTCCGGTGCCCTCAGAATTTTGTAATGGGAGGGTCTAAAGGCTGACAGGGATGATCTCATGCCAGTAGTCGCAGGTCTGCTTCTTCCTTTGTCCCTGGGGGTTCTCCTTAAGTGCTCACTGTCAATAGGGTTGAACTGGGTTTAGTTGGTTTACCACTGGCATCAGTTTACTTACAGCGAACTGTTAATTCCATCATCTTTAAGAGCTCAGTTCCAAGTTTCTCATGGCTGTTGGACACTGTCTGCTTATGAAATCTGCTTCTTCCAGAAGTGAATAAAGTGCTTTCCACATGGACCGGTCCTGCTTGCCTGGTGATATCTCTACAACAAAAAAGCCGTTGTTTAACTTTAAACTGACTTTGGATGAACACATTCATTGACAAGAACAATAATTTGGCCAACTTCTTAAACTGAGAACTACCCTCTTCACTATCCACCTTTCACTTCCTTCTTTGAGAGAAGGGAATGGTGTTGACACGCTAAAGCATTTGAAACTCTAATTTTTCTGCTCTTTGTTTAATATCTTATTTACGTCTTCAGTGAGAATCTACTATCAAAATTCCTAACTACTAATACTCTCCCCTCTCCCATTTTGTAACTGCTATACAAGTGATATATATTTTTGATAGGAGAATGTAGATTAGAAAATACAAATGAATAAAAAGGCAATAAATAAATAAAATCACAGGACTCTTATCACCTAGAGATAACTACTGTCAAAGTAGGTTTATACCCTTCTAGATGTTTCCACTGCAAAAACATGCATATATATCACATATTATTAGGTTTGTCTCATAAACTAACTCTGAAGATAAGCTGTCCACAGCCCCAGGGTCCCCTGATTTTGTTGTTCTCTTATCCTGTATGCATGTTTGCAACTCACAATCCATGAGCTCCAACCATCACATCTGTTCCAACCTGCAAGAATGGGGAAGTGATGAAGAAGAGCACACCCACTGCCTTAAAGGGCACTTTATATACCCTGTTGGCAAGAACTTAGTCACATTAACCACAAGGGAGGTGGGGAAATGTTTTCTTTATTCCAAGTGGCGCTTTGCCCAGTTAACCATCAGAGATTGTATTAACTAAGAAGGAAAGGGGAAATGCATACTGACAGATGACAATTTTTGCCAAACACTCATTTTTAAAAAATCCCCCAAATAAGGTCCTATTATTTTTA
The DNA here is from genome assembly GCF_021613505.1 of Equus quagga. Classification (NCBI taxonomy): domain Eukaryota; kingdom Metazoa; phylum Chordata; class Mammalia; order Perissodactyla; family Equidae; genus Equus; species Equus quagga. The sequence goes on from NC_060272.1 coordinate 95,739,530, forward strand.
TTACTTTCCTAATGTGATTTTTTTCACGTAACAATATGATGTTAATGTCTTCCTAAGTCATACGTATATATGCATGTATATCTGTAAATATTATTTTGATGACATTACTTTTCAGGTACATGTAATTTATATAATCAATTCTCTATTCACAATCAATGAGTTTTTTTGAATTTCATAAACAAGGTTGTGGCAAATATTCCCACATAGAAATCTTTTCACACTTCGTTTACCGTTTTTGAGAATACATTCCTAAGAGTAGACTTTCTGAGTCAGATGGTCGGCACATTGTAAACTCTTTTCATATATATTTTTAGAAAACATCAGTTGCAGCTCGTGAGAGCCAGTTGTCTGCATTTCTTCCCAACTTGTGTTCATTGATGTCATGTTGGCCTCCTCAAATCAGCCACGATGGGAGTATTTACACCATAGAAATCAGCAAATGCTACAAATCAGCGCTTTTTTTTCTTTTTCTTCTGGAGAGCTGATTGTTGAACATTTGCTAGTACACTACTGGAAAGTATATATGAATCTCTAGTCCTAACAGCTTATGAGGACCCATTATTTTCACCTCAAAATCCATATCAGTGCTTAAAATAGTAATAATTCTGATTGTAATTTGTGTATTCAAATATTGATAATTCATACTACCTGTTGTTATCTCTGGCTTTTCTTTTCATAGTTTGTTTAGAGATTGAAAACAATTTTGGGTATTTTTGGGTAAATTTTTGTACTCAACAAGATCAGTAGGGTCCATTAAAGGCTACCAAATTTTGCAGAGATTTGGCATGGCTGTGTGATAACTCCAAAGGATGTCTGTACTCTGAAAATTGTTATTTATAACAACCTATTAAATGGTTGCTTTGGCATGCATAGTTAGTTTGTAAGGGACATCAAACTTGGTGACTCATGGAAAGGAAAGGGGAGAGAGTGATGAGAACCTCTAGGAGGTCTTTATCTGACTGTCCATGACCATCCCACAGCCTCCGTTTAAGCCCACAGGTGGGGTTCTTCCAGATCTTGACCTCTGCCTCCCACCCCAGTAGCTAGTAAATCACTCTATTAGTGGGATTGTGCCACCTATGTTGCAGTGGAGTAAAAATTTGGGCCACTGAGCAATCTAGTCCTAAGAAGCTATAATTCTATGAGAAATTAAAGTGAAGGGGAAGTGGCCTAGCAGAATGAAAATAGTACTAATTTGGGAGTCAAGGTCTCCAAAATTCTAGGTCCTACTTTACCACTGGGCTGTGCAAGGAATCTGATGGCTTCCTCGAGCACATTTCTACTCCACAGGCTTGATTTGTTGATCTAGCCAACAAGATTTGTGCTCCGTTTTCCCTCACCCCTCCTTCTAGGTCAATCCTACAAGGACCGAGAAGGAGCTATTCATGAAATTCCCATGTGGAAGAGTAATAGTTTTCCACCCGATAAGAGCACAAGACTAGCCACTGTACCTCTAGCTAACTGTATGCTCTTAACAAGCCTGTTTTCTCATCAGTAGAATGGGGGTGTGGGAGGGTTGGATTCAGTTTGTGAGCTCTGAAGTTCAGTGATTCTATGAAACCAACTCACTTGTGTAGCAAATTCACTGGAATCAAAATCACCAATAGAAACTAAACTCCCTTGAAAGAAGCATTTGATCTAGCTTCCACAGAGTGCTGTATGAGAACACAATGCTAAGATGTCATATTTTATGAATGGTTTAATGTGGTTCTTACTGGTGGAGTGCAGCTGTGATGTAAGAGGCTGTTTACGAGATTATGCCATTGGGGAATGCTTGTGCCCCGTGATTGTAAGGGCTGTAATTCACTTAAATGCAGACATCAAATGTTATTGCAAAGTCATTGGGAAAATTCTAATTATCTGAAAGCCTCTATAAAATGTGTATCTTTTATTAAGTAACAAGCATATGAAGTAAGATCAAATTCTGGATCTGAGATGCCCTTCATAATGATCACCTTTGGAGCATTTCAAGTTGTGCAGTCTCTGCACTGTGTTCTTTTCTAACAAGTATCAGTGGCAGTTACCCACCCAATGTAAGTTGGAGGGTACAATTGAAATCACCACCACACTCCCCAAATATCTTTTCCACCAACGCTTTTGAAGTGTCTGCTACTTGAGATGGAGAAATCTTTTTCTAGGTTTTTGTCTTCAGCATTTCCCTGTTAAGAATATTGCAATGTCAACTGGTCATTAACACCGAGCTGAGGTGGACAATGCAATTGCCAAATGTACCAGTTTTCTAGAGCTGCTGTAAAAAATTACCACAAACATGGTGACTTAAAACAACAGAAATTTATTCTGTCACTCTTCTGGAGACCGGAAGTCTAAAACCAAGGCATGGACAGGGTTGGTTCCTTCTGGAGGCTCTGGGGGAGAATCCATTCTGTGCCTCTCTCCTAGCTTCTGGTAGCTGCCAGAAATCCTTGCTCAAGGCATCACTCCAATCTCTGCCTCCATCCTCACACCACCTCTTCCTCTCTGTCTCTGTGTCTCAAATCTCCCTCTGCCTTTCTCTTATAAGGACACCTGGCATTGGATTTAGGGCTCACCCCAAATCCAGATGATCTCATCTCGAGATCCTTATTAATTACATCTGCAAAGACCTTTTTCTCAAATAAGGTCACATTCATAGGTTGCAGGGGTTAGGACATGAACATGTATTTTTGGAGGGGGGACACTATTCAACCCACTATACTAAGGGAAGCCGTGACAAAAATGGACCTTGGATAATAAATCTTGACTAGAAGAAATGGTAAAAAGAAAGACTTAAAAAGGTAGCATCACGATACTAGCGTGCAGTTGGGGGAAGGGCTGGGCATGAGGAAAGAAGTAACTTCCATTTTACTGGATGGGCATTCTGAAAGGGGAGTTGACAGTGCAGGAAGAAAACTTTGCCTTTGGGCTCTCCTTGCCAACCAAATTCATTGACTTGGCAAATCACTGGCTCTCATGCTGTTAGTATCAAGAGAGAACCTGGGAATGTTACTTGAATTGAACCATTATGTGAGTGTTGTTTTTTCTGGCTCCTCATTTGTCTGTTTATTTCTTCATCATTCATCCATTTATCAAACATTTATTGAGTACTCACTATGTTCCAGGAACATGGTAGGCTACCTTCTCAAGTGCATTGTTGGGATCTCTGTCCTTGCTTGCACCTGTCTTGGGCTGGATGTTCAGTGGAGTTGCATGGTGTCAAGTTAATCCCTAAGATTACAATCAAGTACAGTCAAAATTACCTAGAAAACTCCTTAAAATATCTGTAAAGTACACTCCCATGGTTTTCTCTATGTCTGGATAAATGGTTCAGACATAACAAGTGATCACAAGATGAAGACGAATGGAGCACATCCCAGGATGATTAGCTTTCTTTTTCTAATATTATTTCAATTGTTTTATTTTTCCCTCTGCCAAGCATACAGAATTAAATTTGTGAAAATTATACATGTATTTCATGTGACTCTATCCAAAACCACATGAGTAGCTGGTGGAGATGGAAACTTTGAAAACTGTGAGCCAGAGGAAACTGTAAGGATATTCTGTTTGCTTGTTTATTTAGAAGTCAGTGTTGTGTGGTTGAAGGGTTGGGGGTCCGAGTTTGAGTCCAGGTTCAACTACTACTTTCTGTGTGATATAGAAAATTCCACAACAGACTCGTGCAACCTACAAAAAGCTGGGTAGCCTCATGTTTCATTTTAATGGTGCCCTCAAAGGAAACACCTGTTAGGTATTTCCCAAAGCATTGAAAACAGTTTAAATCTTTACTGAAATCTCATAGAGATGCACCAAAGGGGAAGTCTGCGTATAGTACATGGTATACTTTCTTAAAATTCCCTCTCTTGCATCCCTTTTCCAATATTTCACACACCACAGGTGGCAGTTAACTAAAATTCCCATTTTTCATCCCATAAAATTCTGTGAATTCTCCCCGGATTGTCTGCACTCTGGCTCTTCTCTCCTCTCTCTCCTTCCTCTGGCTTCCTGATCTCAACTTCTTGCCCTTTAAAGGTAAATCAGTGAGACAGTTTTAGCTTTCTTCAGTTCCCTTGACCACTTTTTTCCCCAATTGGATCCACAAAGCACAAAGCAAAGCTACACAGGCAACTCTGGGATTAACTGGGATTGGAACTAGCAGTCTGGTTTGCTACTTATCAGCTCCATGTGATCTTGGGCAAGTCACCTTAACTCTCCGATCCTCTTTTCTTTCTTAATTTCTAAAGTAGAGCCAATAATATCAACTTGGTAAAGATGGTTTTAGGATTAAGTGAAGTAAAATAATATATTTGCAGATTCCTATCACATACTGGCCCGTGAGGCAATAAAAAAATACTAGTCCTGAGCCAGCCCTGATGGCCTAGTGGTTGAAGTTTGGTGCTCTCACTGCTTTGGCGGCCCAGGTTGGTTTCCTGGTCATGGAACCACACTACCTGTCTGTCAGTTGCCATGCTGTGGCAGTGGCTCACATAGAAGAACTAGAAGGACTTACAACTGGGATATATAACCATGCACTGGGGCTTTGGGGAGGAAAAAAAAATGCTAGTCCTCTTGCTCTTTTCTCTGTAGACAGACTTCTGTTTGGAGACAAATCATAATCAAAGGTTGCTTGGCCAATGTGGAAGCGGGTCTCATGGACAAAAGCTCCAAAGGCATGGTGCCAAGAATAACTGATGAATCCATGGGACCAAGAAAATTGTTTTGCAATGGCAACTATAGAGGAGTAATCTACCCTCCACCAAGAGTTTGGTTTTGGAGGAATTCTCAAAATAAAGGAAGAATGTTCAAATAGTAAAGAGTCAAGGAATTTCTAATGTCTGCTACATTGGATCATTTTTATTTGGTCTTTTTGGTCTCTTTCTGTAGTCTCCATTTTGTGAAATTAGGAGTTCTTACTTATCAGTGGTAAGTTTCATGTGGCTGGAACATGCCTCATTAGTACAATCTATTTTAGCATTACTAATGCCATGGTATTAATGCATCTTGCATTAGAAGTAGTATTTAGTCAGTTAATGGATTTTGAATTTGTTTTACTTCTGTGTTGGCTTTACCTTCAAAATGTCTCTATTATTGTTGTTGTCATTATTATTAACATCTTCCTTTTGTCTATCTCCATTGCTACTTCTCTTGGTTCAAGCTATCACCACCTTTTGCACAGATAACAGGATGGACCACTAAGAGGTCTGCCACTCTTCTTCCCCTACACAGCAGGATTGCCCTCCACATAACAGCCAGAGCGGTCTTTATAAAAACACGCATGAGGCCATGTTACACCTCTGATGGTTTCTCAATGTTATTTTATCCAGAATAAAGTTCTAACCTCATACCTTGACCTTGAGGGTCCTAATGAACTGGCCTTGCCTCTCTATGCAAGAGCATCTCCTGCTTCTCCCCTTGTGCTGGGTGCCACAGCCATGCTGGCCTGCCTTCTGGTAGTGCACTTGCCCTCATGTTCCATCTGCCTAGAGTATCTTCCCTTCCATCGTTACATGGCTGGCTCCTTCTTGTCATTCACGTATCAGTAGAGACTCCCTGGCCACTTAATCTTAAGTAGACCTGGCCCTCCCCTAAGCAGTATGTAATTCTGCTTTATCCTCATACCATCCACTATCCTCTGACATTTTGAATTAATGGTTTATTTAGTTACTTATTGTCTGTCTCCCGGAAGTCTTTGTGAGATTACATGCCCGTATGTATCTCTAGTGCCTAGAATAGTGCCTGGACCATCATTGGAGCTTGATAAACATTATCTCTATGTACAGAGATTTGCCATGGACATGACTGTGAAGAGCAGCCAAATCCTTGATTCCTTCCCGCGCTTTCTAGGTTTCTTTCCCATTTAGAGTTGTCTCTTCCCAGAGCTCCCAGGGTCTCTGTGTTGTTACTAGGCTTCTTTATCACAGAGAAAGAATCCAGGTTTCCTGTATCCTCCTCCTCCCCCAGACAGTTTTCTCTACTTCAGGCTGCGTTTGCTGTGTGCAAAGTTCACCTATCTGCCTCAGTTTTAATTATTCAGTGTTGAGCAGGCATATTTGCATACGCAAATATTTGAGGAATTGAAATGGCAATTAACAGATGTATATTTGAGATTATTTTAAAGTATCATTGTGTCTGCTTGTTTTCTTTACTACTATGGCCCAGTAGTAACTCTGATCTCAGTGAGTCTGTGTTTTTCCATCCAGCATGTTTTCAGGTTTATGCTAACCTGAGTCAGAGTTCTGGGAGATATTGTCTTTGAATACAATTGAAAGCCACTATTTTGATCCCTTTATAGAACCTAATAAAATATTTCAAAAGTACCTGCATTTCTTTGTATTTCTACCTAGTTAATGAGCCTCTTTTCTTTAAGGTTCCAGCTGGAGATGAATTGATCATCAATTATTATTATAATTATTTGAGGACCTACCATGGAAAGAGCACTGTGCTGGATGTAGTGGGGGCATACGGAGAGGAGTCAGATCAAAGCCCTGTCCTCTGGAGACTTACAGTTCCACAGGAGAGAGAAGATGTGAAGACTAATAACCTTACGTCTGCCTTTGGTGGATGACATAGCATTCAGCATAAAATATTAGTCATCTCCAAAACCTGCCAGCTGTTACTGAATGTTTTGGTGATTTCCATGACATTTGCCAAAAAACAGTGACTTTCTTCTTATGGTTTGTACATAAATAAATTTTTTTCAGCTAACTACACTATTGGGGGAAAATGGATCTATATCAAATTACTGTTAAATGAGCAAATGATCAAATGAAGTTCTTATCACAGTTTTGGCGTGATAATAGCTTTCCCCAACTGCTGATTCCACATTCTAGAATTGTGTTTAGAATGTTTTTTCCCTTCATTCACAGAAAGTACAGTGTTGGGGGTGGGGGTGTGAGAGAAGGAATCCAAAATCCAGAAGAGGCAGGATCTGTTCCTAACTTCAATTTCTGAGCTAAGTCTAGTGGAATATTGACATGCATCCTTGAGAGGAGACGCAGCACTTGGAGGGCAGCATTTCCCAAGGGTGCTTAATTCCAAGTGGTGTAACCGAGGGAGTGGATCAAGGAGAGCTTGGCAGAGATGTTTGTGTGGAAGCAGGTCTTCTGCAGTGATGCCCAGGCTGAAGGAAACACAGCCAAGGAGACAAATACTGCAACTGGGAATTACAGCTCCGTGTTAATGGAATCGGATTGTCTTCTTCCTTTCCTTCTCCAATGGCCTTATGATGCATAGATGTAAAGTAGGGAAATGCAGAGCAAATCATTTTTTCCCTCATTTAAATTGATAGTTTGTTGGGCTTTTAAAAAATATCCATTTGTATTTTACTACATTCTATACAACATTTCTGGAAACACATTGAACACTGAATTTCTTTTTTTCTGACTGAACTATCACCACTGTAGAAGAAAAGAGACCAATGGTCTTTGTTAAACAACAATTTACCAGCTTCCTTTAAGCTGAAATTTGAGTCATTTTTTTTTTCAAGCTTCCTGTCATGAATAGATAATTCCTCTGAGGACATCAGCATTTAAAACATAAGAAACCAGATACCTTTAATAAATCCTGCTAGTTCAATTTTCTCTTTCCAAGCTTATTCGTTCGCATCGCTTAATTACTGAGGAGATAAGTTGATGTTCTTTAAAACACATTATTTTTTTTTCAGGTAAACATTTTAATGCCATTTAACACTCTAAGTTGTCCAAAAAAATATAAAGCCACAAAATATTCAAAGACATTTTATTGAAAATAAGACAATTTTCCTCATATTTTTTCATGTTTCTCATGGATATATAATGATGGCGTGATTTAGTGTTGTAACCATAGAATTTTAAAGTTGGAAACATCCACTCAAGTCTCCCATTTTCCCTAGGAAACACGGACCTGGAAATGCTAAAATCACTACTCAAAGCACTAAAACTCAAGCCTTTGACCATCAATACATGGTTTTTTCCACTTAATCAGGGGTGGAGGTGGGGGGGTTGAGGGTGGGGGTTGGGTAGATGAGTACATCGTGGGAAAGAAGCAACTGTTTCGCGGAGTCATGATCTCTGGCGAGAATTTTTAATGACATGATCCTCAAGTTTTTAAGACATTCATTTCTTTCCTGCTGGTGAATTTTCTGGTGCATCAGCCAACAGCAGGTATGATATTTGTGTGGCTAAGTCGTTTTGGGTAGGTGAGAGGGTGACCAGCTCATTCTTAAGCGTGGTGGAAAAGCAATTGAAAGAGTAGCAGAGTGAGTACAATTTCTTCTCCAGTCTCCATGTTCGTTTTTTCATGTGTGCGGCAATGGACAGGCAGGGACATGCAATAGTTTTAACACCTAGGTGCTGGACCTTGTCACTTGAGATGGCATCTTGACTTGGTCACTTACTACTTGGGTAAATCTAGGCAAATTGCATCTCTGCACCTCAGTTTACACATCTTTAAAATGAGGATAATGATAGTACTTATTTTATACATTTATTATGAGGACCAAATGCTGTCAATATAAGATTAAAACAATGTTTCATGGAAGGTAACTGCTCAATAAACATTGGCCTTTGTAATGAAAAGTGTTTGGAATTTTTAACCTAGTGTCTGGATTTCCAACTTTGGGCATGTCAATAAAGAATTTTGGGCCTCAGTTTTGCCATCTCTAAAATGGGATCAGTTGTAGTTTCTTTTGTTCTGGACTTTGTAAGGTTGTTACAAGGATAAGAGATCACATAGGCAGACTCCCAGGGCTCGGAAATTAGTAATATTCCACTCTCCTTGCCAAATACTTGCCCAGTGGAGATGCATGATGGGACCATCACTTAAACTTTATCCTCTAACTCTGCAAGATGCAGTATTGTTCTGAAGGGACTTGAGATAGCTGCTGCAGGAAGAGAGTGTGTGTAACTTGGACCACCCGCCCTGAATAGTGTAGTCTGAGAAGCAGAGACATTAAGACCATCACCCCTCATTTTTCAGCAGGGCACCGATCTGAGAGCACGGCCACTGCCTCATTATCCTGATGACTCACAGAGCCAGAGTACTTCCCCTCTCCTCGGCTGTCCTTTCAAATTAAATTCATTGTTCTACAAGATGTCTGTGGTTCCCAGAAATGATGCAAGTATACGTGCCCTACTCAAAGCCCGGACATTTGACTCTCAGGACGTTCTCCCAAGTGATCTGGATCCTTCCACTCACTAATACAGCCACTGACAATTCCAGTAACCCTTCTTTTTCTTTCCTAACAGAAGCTTAGAGAGGATTATGGCTATACGGACTCCTTTTAAAAGAAAGTTTTGCAAACCCTAATGTAAAAAATTTGGATATCCTTGCCAAAATACATAAGAAAAAAAGGGAATTCCTTTTGATATTATTTTCAGAATTGGTAGTATTTGACCATCCACAGGGTGAAAAGTGGGCATTTAACAGTTGCTTTAAAAGCTGAGAGGCACTAGTTAGCATATATTAGTTAACCAGTTATGCATATGAGTCTTATGTCTCTCATCCGTGAAACAAGCTTGAAATGTTTTTAATTCTAGTCCAAGTGGGAAGTACAGTTTCTTGAACATCATTTGTCACATGAAATAATTTAAAAACAGCGAACAACACATCCGTGCCAAGGAGACCGCACCTGTTGGAGGTGCGGTTGGTCAGTAAGGAAACTAGCCTGGAAATGTGCCCAAATGGTGAGTCAGCAGCTGCCATCCCAGCTCCATGCCATTTTTAGAAGGATGGCATTTGTCAGGTACTTTTTTAACCCCCTTCCCCCAAAGAGATTTCCTCATTGTTCTCCCTTTAATTGTTAATATTTTCCAATACGAGTAGGGATGTTGGAGCCTTTGAATTTTTTTTTTACGACAATCCCATAAAGTAACTAGGGCAGGTGTTATGTTCCCCATTTCACAGATGGGGAAACTGATGATCAGAGAGGTCAATGAACTTGCCCAAAAACACACAGTCAGGTCTCACATCCAAATTTTGTGATATTGTGCTGGCTTGAGCTCCAGGGGAGCTGGCTCTGGTAAGGAAGGCTTCAGATGCCCTCATTGTGGTGCTAACTGCAAGAAGAGCCCCTTGAGCCCCTTGGATGCAGAGCTGCAGTGTTCCTGTGAGAGCCTGTAAGGGACAGACAAGTGCTCTGTGGGGGCGGGGAGTCGTAATGGGGAATATAAAACACACACACCTTGCATAAGGCCTTACATTTCATCAGTGAGTACTGCGGGCACATGTGTTATTGCAGAGAAACATCACTAGCTGGAGCATCTGCAGTGTCTTTCTCTGAAACAAGCATCTCATTGTGTGAAGCCCAAGTTTCCAAAGGAATGCAACCTTAAGGAGGTGTTGCTTGGTGTAGGATAGGCACAAATTATAACACAATCTATTACATGTATTATACATAATATGTAATATATCTATAATATAATATAACAATTTCACACTGTGGGTGATTGCAGATCCATCCACAAATGACCCAGACATTCCCCTCTTGCTGGGTTCCCTTCATAGAGGTCCCGTCTCCACTGTGAACTACTGCATTGCTCCTTGACAGACCCTTTGTAATGAGAGTAATGGCAGCTATGGACCAGGAATAGGGCTCTGTGCATGTATTATTGCATTTAATTTTCACAACAATCCTAAGAGAGAGGATTAGTCCTATTTTATAGATGAAGGTGCTGAAGTTTAGAGAGGATAACTTGCCCAAAGTTACTTAGCCTGTAAATGGTCAGTTGTTCTGGTTATCTATTGCTGCATAACAAATCACCCACAAATTTAATGGCTTATAATAATTGTTTTATTATATCTCACTGTTTTGTGGGTCAGGAATTTAGGCAAGTCTCAGCAGAGACAGCTGTTCTGCATGACATCAGCTAGGGTGGCTTCACTGGGGCTAGAGTCTATTTCTGAGACAGCTCACCCACGTGGCTAGCAACTGGGCTATTAGCCAGGGTCCTTAGGTCTTGTCCATGTGGGCCTCTCCATGTGGCTGCTTGGGGTACCTTATAGCATGATAGCTAGGTTCCAAGAGTGTGTATTCCAGAAGACAAGCAGTGGATGCTGCCAATCTCTTAAGGCCTGGTCCCAGAAACTGCCATGGTGTCACTTCTGCTACCTTTTTATTGCTCAGGAAGTCATGGAACTCTCCTAGATTCAAGGAGAGGGAACATAGACCTGACCTGTCATTGGTAGCAGGGTCAAAGAATTTGTAACCATGTTTAATCTACCACTGAAAAGATAAGAATCCAGATTATAGTCATGACATCATATTGCATCACAATTAGTATAATGTCAGATGCGTTTCTCGGTCATTGTATTTATCTCTTTGTATTATAGTGACTAGACCATGAGCTCGTTGAGGGCAGGGATCTTGCCTTATACACCTGGGGTCAGGCATAATGCCTACCTGAGCTAGTCAGTGATCCATAAATGTTGAAAGGATGAATGATGGAGAGCTGAGTTCCAGTCCTGGCTCTGCTTCTAAGCCTCTCTGTTAGTCCCAGCAGGATACTAAACTACTCTGGGCCTTGGCACCCACGCAGTAAAGTAAGGGGTTGGGATTAGATGATCCTAAAGTCTTCCTTTTCCCAGCACTACAATTGTATTAGTCTGCTCGGACTGCTATAACAAAATACCTAAATTGAGCATGTCAAACAATAGTTACTTCTCACAGTTTTGGAAGCAGGGAAGTCCAAGACCAAGTGCCACCCAATTCAGTCGCTGGTGAGGGCCCTCTTCCTGGCTTGTAGGTGGCCATTTCTTGCTGTATTGTCACATGGTGGGGAGAGAGAGAGAGGTCTGGTCTCTCTTCTTCTTAAAAAGACACTAATCCCATCATGGTAGCTCTACCCTCATGATCTCATCTAAATTTAATTGGCTTCCAAAGACCCCACCTCCTAATACCATCACATTGAGGGTTAGAGCTTCAATATATGAATTCTGGGGACACACAAACATTCAGTCCATAACAACCATCCTACTAATCTACTCAAGATAATTAAGTACAAAATAAAGGAGTTAATATGCGGGTCTCCAGTGAGAGGAATCCAGGAATCAAGACACCTGAGAGTGAAAAGAAAAGAGTAGAGAAATGGGATTGTTCTCTAGAGAGATGGGGAGCAGACTTGAGGTTCAGATGCTAATACTTGAATTACAATGATGGCGCTTGGAATAGGGAGGAAAGAAGTTGGAGGAGGCCTTTCCAAAGGTTGAAGACATTGGACTTGGGAGCTATTTGGCCACAGGGTTGGGAGAAAGCTATAAGTCAACGTAGACTCCAGGTTTTGTACCTGGGTGACTAGCAGAATGCAAATTTATCTGACATCAGCAGTGGTTCCCAACTCTGACTATACAGAGAACTACCCCACGAGCTTTTTAAAAATATTGATGCCTGGGCCCCTCTCAAGACCAGTCAATTCGGAATTTCTAAAGATGGGGCTGGAGCGTCAATATTTCTCAGAGTCCCCCAGGTGATTCCACCGTGCAGCCAGGGTTGACAATTTCTAAACTAGAGTTAAAGACATTAGATTTCTGACTGCTATGGAGTGATAAGAAGCTGAGGATCAAAAGCTGATAGCCACCAAATAACTTGGGGTTTGGGTTGTATAGGACTTAGAATAATGGCTTCCCGAAGATGTCCACATGCTGATGATCCTCAGAAACTGTGACTATGTTAGGTTACCTGGCAAGAGGAATTAAGGTTGCTAATCAACTAACTTTAAGACGGGGAGATTATCCCAGTAGGTCCAATGTAATTACAAAGGTCCTTGAAAAGTGAAAGAGGAAGGCAGAAGAAGAGAGTCAGAGGCACGTGTGGCTATGAAAGAATAGTCAGAGAGATGCAATGTTGTTGCCTTTGAAGATGGAGGGAGGCACCATGAATCAAGGAATGTGGGATGCTTCTAGAAGCTGGAGAAGGCAAAAAAAAAAAATATTCATTCATTAAGGAATTCTCCCCTAAAGCCTGCAGAAAGGAATGCAGCCCTGTTGATACCTTGATTTTAGCCTGGTGAGACCTGTGTCAGACTCTGACCTACAGAACTGTAAGATAACAAATTCATGTTGCTTTAAGCCACTGTTTGTGGTAATTTGTTACAGCAGCCTCAAGAAACTAATACAGGTGGCCAGTTCAGGAAGGCTTCCTGGAAGAGGTAACTTTTGATACACTTTTGCAGGGACACTGTTGGTGGAGAAAAACTCTAAGAGGTAGATGTGGAATTTGAACCCATCAGAATTTTTTTTTTTTAAATTTCAAGGCTGTATAAAATCTACCCAGAATGTTTAAAATCAAAAGGCAGAGGAATGATACAGAATTATATGATTGTCACTAAATTCCCCAATGGAGTCAGAGGCAAGGAATTCTTGGGAATTTTTCTCAGTAATGTTACTTGAATTGTGATCAACTTCACAGACATAAAGGCTGATGTAACACTTGTTTTACTTGGGTTTTTAAAATCACTTAAGTCAGCAAGGAAACAGATAGAATCTGCAGCTTCCACACAGCTCATCACCGGAATGTAAATCAGGGCTTAATCTTCCTATCACTCTCCTTTAATCAGATCTGCAGACTCTGCTGATTTCTTTTCATTGTCTCCTCCTGATAAAAATAATTGGATAATCTCTCTCTCTCTCTCTCTCTCTCTCTCTCTCTCTCTCTCTCACACACACACACACACACACACAGAGCAAAAAACCTTCCATATGTACATTTATTCATTAAAATACACTTATTGAGGAGCTATATATGACATGAACGGTGTTAGGGAAACATCGATGAATGAGACAAGTAAGATCCTTGTTCTTACGGAACTCACAGCCTGGTGGAGAACACAGACAGTAATCAGGCAATTTATAGTAGAGTAGAAAATATAGGTTGCTATGAGAGAACATGGACAGGGCAACTGATTCATTCTGGGAGTGAAAAGGGAGAAACACATCAGAGAAGGCTTCCTGGAGGAAGATAACTTTTAAGCCATTTATTGTCAAAGTATACACCTGAATCAGCAGCATCAGCAAACCCTGGGACACTGTTAAAGATGGGAATTCTCAGGCCCATTAAGCCAGACCTGTTAAGCCTGAAATGCTGGGGATGAGACACTGAAATCTGTATTTCAGTAGATCACTAAGTGGTTCAGATACACCCTAAAGTTCGAGAACCATTGAAAAGCAGAGGATCCTACTTGGGCTGCACATCAGAATCAGCTGGGGCGCTTTTGCACCGAACTGATGCTGTGGCCCCACTCCCAGACACACTGATTCAGGTCGTCTGTGATGGAGCCTGGGAATAAGTGTTTTTAAAGCCTAGGCTGATTATAATATAATTTTAATGTGCAGTCAGGGTTGAGACCACCTCTCTAAGCTGACAGCTGAAGCATGAGTTAGCCAGGGAGTGGAGGCTAGGGAGAGGGCAAGAAGGGTGTTACAAGGAGATGTGCAAAGGCCCAGATGTAAGAGAAAGCCTGAGGTAGTCTATCTGGGGACCTGATAAGACTAGAAAGTACACACAACAAAACTCTAGGGCTTAAAATAAGGTTCATAGCTATGAATTGTTTATTGCAGTACTTCTCAAACTTTAATATGCACAGAATTATCTGAGGATCTTGTAGAAACACAGACCCTTATGCCTTAGGAAGGTTTAATTGCCCCAGCTTCCGCTGAGCTTACACATCAGAGAGTGGATTGAGACTGCAGAAGGATGCATCTATGCATCAGCCCCAGGGCCAACATAAGGGCACCCAGTTGGGGCGAACTGCAGATGCCCGTTGCTGGGTGGGTATGTTTTGCTGGTAAGGAAGAAAGATGCAGCCTAGCACAACCTCCCAGCTTGCTCTTCTGATTATTTTCCATCAAGGTCGTACTGCTTTTGGTTCAGCAGTAACACAGTCCCCCATCCCCACCCCCGCCTTCAGTCCGGCTGAGTACATCCCCTGGCCAGGCCAGCAGAGCCAGCTCATTAACTGATCGCTGGAGCTCTCTGTAACGTGCCAGCCAGCCAGGGGGGCGCTGGCTGAGGAGAGGGGCTCTCCCGGGGCCTCCTTCCCCCTTGTCCCTCTTCCCACCTTGCCTGGCTGACAGTGTCGGTGCCTGCGGCAGAGCCTCCCTCTGCAGCAGCCCCTTGCTCTTGGCTCTCACTTCTGGGCGCTGTCCATGGTTGCAGCATCTTTCGGCGCGCCACGTCAGGAGGCCACAGCGGGGCCCTGCGATTGGCCGAGGAGCCCCTCGCCATCCCCCCAACATCCCCGCCCCTGCGCCCTGGCCTCAAGCTTCAGCCCCGCAGGCGCGTGCCAGCCACCTTGCGGGCCGCGCCCCGGGGCTCCCGGGAGTCGCACCCACTTTCCTTATTAGGGCAGAGTCGGACGGCCTGAGCGGGCGGCGGGGCGCGGGGGTGGGGCGGAGAGCCCTGGGACGCGACAGCCGAGGGCGCAGCCACAGCCTCAGCCGCCTCCGAGCGGTAGGAGGGAGCAGCCAGCCGCGGCGCCCTGGCGGGCCACTTTCCCGAGACCCTGCTCTTCTCGCCAGGCTGGGATCTTCCTCCGCGCCCTCCGGGTACCCCCGGTCCAAACCTCTCGCAACGACATGGAAGAATTTTTGCAACGCGCCAAGTCTAAACTGGTAAGTTGAAGGAGCAAGGCTGTGTGTGTGAGTATGTGTGTGTTTGTGTGTGTGCGCGCCCGTGGGCATGTGTGAGCTGATCGAGAGGAAAGGGCATTGCAGCAAAGGAGGAAGAAACAACTTTGCCACTTAGTTGTCAGGGTGTGCAGGCTGTCCTCTGGAAAGAATCTCTGGAACTCTGGTGCTTACAGCAAGCAGTCTGTCTCCATAATCCTCCCCCACAGCCAAAGTGCCGATCTGGAGGTGGTCGTGGCCTGGCTGAAGTTGGGTGCCGTGTGTCCAGTTTTGGTCCCTTTGGCCTGAGGTTGGAGAGAGGCAGATCCAGTCAAATCTGCAATTTGCTCCTGAAGGCTGGAGGATGAATGGGTGTGGCACTCCTTGAGAAAAAGAGCTCAGCCTTCTGCAGATACAGTACGCGTAAGTGTAAAAGAAAAAGAATAATCCCTTAGAACTGCACTTTAGCTGGAGGGGGTGGCAAAACGTAAGTGAGAAAATCACGGTGCCGACTAGGAAGGAAGCGTGCGAATGCGCAGTTTACCCCAGCATCCCTCACACAGAGCTTGCTCCAGTGCAGGAGCTCGGGATATTCTAGTGTGAATCGAGTCTCTCTGGTCCCCACTCAGATCTCGAACGGCACAGGCAGAAGGGGAAAGCCCCAACTGTTGCTGGTGATGTGGGGTTTGTCAGACTTGTTCTCCTGGGAGGAGACCGGCATGTTGGTCGGCTGTGTTTAACCTACCGCTGTCCGAGGAGCGAGTGGTAATTTCAGTGTGTCTGTTGACAGTTGCTACACATTCTGGAACAACAGATTCCAGCAGTTTCCTAATTCCAAATTGTTTTGGCTCTCCAGCAAAGCAGTAATAGACATAATGGAAATGTTTCTGTTTCTGCACTTAAAAAAAAAAAGCCTCTGCCCATTTAGAAACAATATCTTTAATGAACAGTGAAAGCACCTTTTATGGGCCTGGCATAGGAGCGAATGCATAGTTTATGATGCTTTTAACCTTTAAACCTTCGTAGAAGCCAAAATACAAACTCTGCATTAAGGTGAGGTCTTAATCACAAGGCAGGGTGTTTGCAGGGTTGTTACTGTAACTTCTTTACCTCGCACCACAAGGGGAGTGCAGACACCACAAGGGGAGTGCAGACGGAAGTGTGATTCTTAAGAGGCTTTCACTGTAAGTATCTTTAAAAAGACCACTAAGTTTATTAATGCTAACATAATTACTTTGTTTTCTGCTATAAGCCTCCCAGAGAGTTGAATGTTTGTGGGGATATCGGAATTGAGAAAGTTTGTGATCATTTTTGTGTTTATTGCTCTCTCTCCCATAGTTTTACCTGAGCACAGGAAAGAAAATACTGATCGTGGAATCTCCCTTGCATTTCTGATAGTATAAGTATGCTCTTTGTTCTTTACCTAACAATGAATGAGAAATGGTCATAAAGGAAGTCAATTTTGGCAACTTATTTTTGTTTTTGTGTGTGCATGTGGATGAAAATGAATGGCAATCGACAATAAATGCGGTTTTAGACTGCACCTGTGCTCCACTCCTGTAACATTTGTTTTAACAATGAGCATTTAGATCGTGGGGTCTGATGTGAGCAAGAGGCTTGTCTCATTTTTGATGAGCAATTGCTGGGATGGGAAAATTCCCTATTTCAGAGTAATCAGTTGAGTAATGTGTAAGTTTATTTACCGAGTCCCTTCATTAGACGAGCAATTGCTCTGCATCATTAAAAAAAAAAAAAAAAAAGAAAAGACAGGCAAAAGAAGAGGTTGTTTGAAATGCTGTTCTCAGTTTCTTGCTTTAGCCAGAAGAACAATTATGGCTAATTTTATTTTTTTCTTGGAATAGATTTCTTGTTAGCGATCACAATTAGCTTTTCATATTCAGCCGCAGCAAAGGTGTTTTGGTCACTTATAGTGTCACATTTCCCCTGACAAATTACATTTTCTAGGTGAATAAAATGTTTACTTAGTATGCAACATTAAACTATAGTAATAGATAACCTTTTGCTTTAGAGGATAGATAACCTTTTTGGGGGAGAAAAAATTGCATCAATAATTAACAAATAATTAATCATTTGTGAGAAGTTTATTCATAATAAAATAGTAGGATTTTTAAAAATTAGGCTAATCCTTGGGAAAACATTTTAAGGAGAAGAAAATTATCATGCTAGTTCTCACTTAAGGCTTATTAGACCAGAATTAGGTAGCATTTAGGTGTTATGTTTAAGCTATTTTCCATCAGGCATTAATATAGACTTATCTATATGATACCTAAAAAAGGTCTAATTGGCAGGTTTTTGCCAGTTGACCTCTTGCTTTGCTATTCTTCAGGCATGGTATATATATTTTAATGCTTTGAAATAGTCAATGTTCCTCCCAAAGTCTTAACATAACCTCATCATCACTGGTGCCTGCTAATTCCAATAGACCAAAGGAATTTTAAATTGCAAAATGCAATTGCTATTAGCCACAGATAAAATCTCCAGTAATCAAAACTTTGGAGAAATTGTTTCTGTTCCTCTGCCCTCTACTAGGAGCATTTATTATTCATCTCTCATTGGGAGGAGAGAAATAGCTCTCTATTCTAGGCCAGGCCTTTGGGTAGAGCAGAAATCTTGGAAGGGGAAGGGATATTTTTGAATTTTGGTCAAGTAGTTTGGAGCTTAATTCTGTAGAAATTGGGAGAACACTCTCTCAATTCTGTTTTTCATCCCAGTGTGGTCCTGCTGGTCCTCTAATTGAGGCAGATTCACTGATATAATCCTATTTCCCCTTGTTCCTAAAGCTCTCCTTCCGATACCCACCCTTCATTCCCGAGAATACTGGGTATTTATGAGAAGTGGCAAAAAACTGTGGCCTCAGAGGGATCACCCCTCCTGGTGCTCAAATGCTCCCCTAGGGCACCTGCCTCCTGCCTGGTTAGGACAGGCTTGGGTGCCCAAAGCTTCTTTGTAAAAAACCTCCGCTGAAGGTGGAGGGCAGAAAGGGGAGTGGTCACTCGTGCCAAACACGCTCTCCAGAAATGGTGCCTTGTTGACAAATAGAAACTGACAAAAATGGAATCGACACAATTCTTGTTAAAGCAATCGAGACAGTAGTGTCAGCATATGAAAGCTAGACCCTCAACAACACAGACTGTCGTCAAATGGTGATGCTTCTTACCTGCGTTTACGCCCCCGACGTGAGAGCCCAGTGATGTTTCTGATCTGGACACTCATTGCTAGATCTAGAAATGAGGGGGAAAACACATTTTTTTTTCTCCTGTCAGTGCCCACCTGGCTTTGCTTCCACCTGCGCATTCAGACCTGGAATAGGAAGGGAGATCAAATTTTCTAGTTCCAGGACAGTCTTTAAATTTTAGCCATGCTTTCCATTTTTAGTTATGCCATTTCTATGGTGGTGTCTTAGTCATTCTCAGTTGTACCATTTCTGTGGTAAGAGACGTTGAAGGAGGGTAGGGAATGAGGGCCCCTGCCCTAGGCTGTGATTTGGGAAATGTCCTCCAATTTCATAGTGGCCAGCTCAGAAAAGTATTCAGGCTAAGATGGCCTCATGATGGCAGTAAGTGGTCCAAGGTCCCGTGAACTTTGGGGAAAAAATTTAATTAAATGAGGAATTGGAGCCCTGGGGCTCTGGCTGGCAGGCAGCCAGGGTCCCCACACTGGGTCAACTGGCAGCTGAACCTCTCCCACTGCCCACACCTCCCCAGCTGATGCAATTCAAGCAGCTGGTCATGGGTGGAGGTCACTGCAGCTCACATGCGCTACGACGTGGGTCATGAGTCAGCCTTGGGTATGGGGGGGGGGCAGTGTCAGCTGCCACCGGAAGGATACAGAGCACATCACCGTCCCAGGAATGCTGTTTCAAAGAGAGGGTGGAGAGAGGGTCGCCACTACAGTTTGGGTAATGCACCTGCCACTTCGGCAGTGACAGCTGCGGATGAAGGGCTCATTTCTGTGGTGGGTTTGGGTCAGTATGTGGACTTCTATAGAAGAAAAATTCTGGGTGATCAAAATGTTAACTCATACTCTGTGGGATGTGGCATGGGGACAAGAAAGCACATTCAAAGCTCTAAATGAACAAGCACATTAGAGTTGATAGAGGAGATAGGGTTTAAATAAAGAAAGAAAAACCCTTTATTCTTCCTGATTTCCTTCATAGGAAGAAGGTCATGCTTGTCAATAAAAAGCATCTTTAAAGTGAGTGCTCCATACCTTTTAACGGGCCGCTGTGGTAAGGACTAGTAGTGATAGAAACGCTGGCCTGGCAGTTTCATTTGGGGAGCGGAGCTCCTTCTGATCACAAACCACGGGAGCAGCTCCCTCCCCACCATAAGGGAGGGAAAGTGCACTTGAGACTGTGCCTCTTGCCAGAGCATTCAGGAGCTGGAAACTCAGGAATCCAAGCCCTTCTGTGAATGTGATGCCACCCCCTTAGGGACTGATGAGATGAGCTCTTGATTGCTTTAGTCCTGGAGTCAGCTCCATTTCTCACTGCCTGGAGCTTTCAGACCAAGAGCTGTGGATTGTCCCAGCCCCAAGGCCTTCGGAGAAGAACCAGACTTTTCAGCATAAATTCCAGAGTGGGCTGATCTGCCTCCAAGGTAAAGAATTGGTCACTGTCATTCAGACAGCACCTTGGGTCCACATGGGAGCACATGTGATCAGGTGGTCAAGGACACCGTTTACTCAGTCATTTGGGGGAATATTTTATGTTAACTAGGCAAAAGGTGAGAGCTTTGGTATAACCTGTTTGTTTCCATGTAGCTTTTATTGAGGCAGATATTAACATCGTCTGGGGTTTGGTGCGCCAGTCCGGGGAGCTCCTGTAAGCAATGGTGACTTGCTGATGGAGGCATTGCTCTTCTTACACCTGTCCCTCCTTGGAGAGCTAGTTGAGCAAAGAAAATGGGGAAGGAGGAATACCTGAGTCTGGATGAAGGCTGCAAATGAGGAAAGAGCATCTGGGGACCAGAGAGAGAAAGTGCACGGTGTTGTCTCCGTTATTGATTCTTCTTGAACCCTCGGGTTTTTGGGAAAGTCATGGAGTTTGGTGTCCTCTTTGAAAAGAAACTGGGGAGCGGCAGGCCTGCTATATTCAGGAGGCAGCATTCACGTGGACTTTTATATGACTGGCGCCCTCTGGGTTTGTGCAGTATGCAGCCTGTGCAATCATATATGGCTGCCCTGCCACATATCCCAGAGCAGCCTGCTCAAAATCTCTGGCAATGTCCCAGATCCATTTCTACCTGAGCCCTGTGCTTTGGGCTTTGGTTTCCTGGGAAAGGTAATCTTTCTTCTTAAGAGTTCTTGAGAGGTTAATTGGACACTAGATTACCCTGAAAAATCAGACCCACAAAGTCTGAGTTAGGAAAACTAAGTTGATAACACAGTCTTGCGTTTTTAATCTGAAAAATGGGATAGTGATGCCTACTTTACAGGTTTGTTGGTAAAGCCAAAATAATGTGCCTACAGCTCTTAGCACAAAACCTGGACCGATGACTGCTTCTCTCCATTTGCCCCGAAGCTGGTCCTTTTTTTGCAGTTCCTTATCTCAGTGAATGGCATTGTTATTCATGCAGTTTCTCCAACTGGGAGCTTTCTCCCCCTCCATCCCTTCCCCACTGCTATATCCCAGGCATCGCTTACATCATCCAGATGACTGCAACGGTGGGCTAGCCGGTCTCCTGCAAACTCTCTCACTGCTGCCATGGAGATCACTGTGAAAGCATCTTCCACAACTCCCACCCCTCTCTTAGAACTTCATCGTCACTTTCTACCGCTCTTAGGAGAACAGACAACACTCTTAACATGACCCTGGGATCTGGGCCAGTCTGCTGTTCAACTTCTTCTGGCTTTTCCGCCTGCTCCCCTTGGCTTAAATAACTGTTCCTTCCTCAGATTAGGTGAAGAAGAAGGGAAGCCTTTGCTGAATGACTGCCCCCCGCCCCAGTCTAAGTCAGGTTTTTTTGATGATGTTTTTAGATCACTTATCTCAGCTTGTCATTATATGTCCATTGGGCATGTTTGTTTGATTGATAGGCGTAGAGACCTGGGTCTCTGTATGATTTTTCTCACCATTGTGTCTCCAGGGCTTGGTGCAGTGCCTTGTGTTCAGTAAGTAGGTTTTGTTTTGTTTTTTCTTTTTGCAATTAATCATGCCATATTATCTTTAATTAAGTACAAAGACCCTTCCAACCTGTCACTTAGAGATCATTTCACCCACTGCTCTGTTTGCCTGGCAGTCTCTCGTGTCTCTCTTCAGCAATGGTGAGACGATAATGTTTTCCTCAGGGAAGAGAAAGCCGTCGTTTGCTGTCTTTGCAGTAATGAAAATGTTGGAGAGCCAAGTGGCAAAGCTGTTGCCGTTGGCGTCTTTCACATGGACCACATCAAAAGAACCAAGATGTCTCTCACTGTTGGTGATCGCACCAATTCTTCCCAGCTTAGCTCCTCTGCTCACCATACACAGGTCACCAGTGTCAGACCTGATGAACTTGCTAATCTTGCCAGTCTCCTATTTGATCTGAAAGGCATCGTTCACTTTGACGAGGGGATCCGGGTAGTGGAATGCGTGAGCATCCTCGGTCATCAGATGAGGAATTCCTTTTGTGCCCATAAAGATCTTTCTCACTTTGCACGACTTGTACTTGGCCTCCTCAGGTATAATACAATGAACAGCAAAGCAACACTTGGTGTCGTGGATCAGACAAAAAGTCTCCCTCGTCTTGTCAATGCTGATGACGTCCTTAAAACCATCAGGGTAGGCTGTATCGGTTTGGACCTTGCCATCAATCTTAAAGAACTGCTGCATGCAGATCTTCCTTACTTCTTTCCTGCCGGGGCGTACTTAAGTCTGTTCTTTAAAAAAAGATGAGGGAGGGGCCGGCCCGGTGGCGCAGCGGTTAAGTTCGCACGTTCTGCTTCCCGGCGGCCGGGGTTCGCTGGTTCGGATCCCGGGTGCGGACATGGCACTGCTTGGCAGCCATGCTGTGGTGGGCGTCCCACGTATAAACTAGAGGAAGATGGGCACGGATGTTAGCTCAGAGCCAGGCTTCCTCAGCAAAAAGAGGAGGACTGGCAGTAGTTAGCTGAGGGCTAATCTTCCTCCAAAAAAAAAAAACCCAAAAAAACAAACAAACAAAAAAGATGAGGGAGAGGCATTCTCTTAGCTTATAGGGACCAGTTGATGGACAAGGAACAAACACACAGATCAGTTTACCCAGCATCCAGTGCTTTGGAGCTGCTATACACTTCAGATGCTTCTTGGGACCATGAGCCATGACTGTGCTAAGCACAAAAAGAGCGATGTGTTTTTAGAATGAATGAAGCCATAAGGCAAGAGTCTTGCACAAAGCATCACACATTGTAGTGGCTCAAAAATGAATAAGTGGATGGTCAGGTGCAGACTCCTAGAGATCCGAATCCGAAGAAGGGCTGGCAGCAGTATGCAGGAATCTAGGTTGGTTTAGTAGAAGGTGAGAAACATTAAGGTCAAGGAGCGCCAGACAGCACTTTGCACATGGTATGTACTTCATACAAATTGTTACTTCAAAATAATGGGGCTAGTTTTTATGCATGACTATTTGGAATCTGTAAATATTGGTTGAATTAAAGCACGAATGGGTTGGAGAGAGGCAGAGGAGGGGAGTGGGGCCTCTGTAGAACCACATTGGGCAGATCAGCAAACAGAGTGGGACTGTCAGAGCCGTAGATCCTCCGTTGTGTGGTTCAAAGGTGAAAAATTGGACTCGCCAATCCCAGCCACTACAGCAAGTCTGCCCAGCCTGTTCTGCTGCTTCTGGACCAGTACTGATGTCATGAGAGAGACTGGCGGGGAAGCTTTTCAGAGTCCTTAAGAGGAAAGGTGAAGGCGTTCCTGACTGGCCTCATTAGTAGTTCTGTCCAGCCCTGGCACTGCAGACCTCATGCATGGGATAAACCTGGTCAGACCGCTCGTCCAACCAGCAGGACTGTTTGTGGTAGAGCAGATCACGGTCTTCCACTTCATCTAACTCTTTGGGATGTGGTCAGACTTTTCCAGGTACTCTTATGAGCCTGTGCTGCAAGAGTCTTTTTGAAATGATAGATATCTAGAAAAATTGCATATCTTTGACTCCACGCATTTGCTATTCTTTGCTTTGGCTGCCAGGAAGCTCCAAGCTATGTTGGTGCTTAATTTCCTTGGGCTAGTATTTCTGAAATAAATTTTTCTTACTTTTATTGCTTAATTTCTATCTTTTTATACTTGTTTTAATGTTCTTTTGCTTTAATGTGTATGTATCTCTTAAATAAGTGGCTTATCCTTTTTGGACACTGGTATTTTATAATAATGTATGTGATCTTGAATATATTTTGGCAAAAAGTCTGCTCTAGTTCAGGGTTCCTCTACTCACATTTGGGAATTAGCTTTTTTAGTAACTGAGACTATCGTGCGGGGGCTTCAAAACAGATCACTGAAAGTAGACATCCACACCATCAAAACTGTACTGTGTTCACATCCTTAGTGATTGGTGGCTTCCCTGGGAGCAGCAATAACCACACTTTCCTATAGCTGAGCCCATAACCTGGAAGCCATGAGGCAGCCCCCAGTAGAAGCTGACAGCCCTAAATAGGAAGATTTAGGAAGAGTTTCCTAGAGCATTTTTGGGTTTGTTGGAAGCTTAGAGATTCTCTTGTCCTCTTCTTCACTTCTTTCCCCTAAATGCAGAAGGGCGTGGTGGCTAAGAGCGTGGGCTCTCGAGCCAGGTGCCTGATTTCAAAGCCTGACTTTGCCATTTTTACTTGCTAGTCAGGCAACGTTAGCTGAGTCTCATTTTCCTCCTTTGGAAAATAAGCACAATAATACATTAGGTCTGTAGCAGGTATGCATATACTAAGACAAGAATATGTTCTCCATTCACAGCAATAAAAACATGGAAAGAGCCACTGGTGGACAAGAGAGCCAGGAAGATTTATCTGTATTTCACTGAAACACGGATAATTCTTAGCTCCCTTTAGTTCAACTAAAATTTGTTGAATATCTGTCTTAGCTCTAAGAGACACGTTTTTTCACTTAGTGCCCACAGTGGTCTTGTGAGGTAGCTATTATTCTCCCTTTGCATTTGAGGAAACTGAAGCTTAGTGAGGCAAGACTTTTGCCCGAGGTTCCACAGCCAATACAGAGCAGAGCCAGACTTGGCTCCCAGATCAGCTGACTCCCGTTCCAGGACCCTCTCCCTCATCCGTAAGTGCCTCTTCCCACCAGATCTCCTGGAACATTTAATTCTCTTCAAATAAAAAATGCACAACTTGGGGCCAGCCCAGTGGCATAATGGTTAAGTTTGTGCACTCTGCTTCAGCTGCCTGGGGAATCACAGGTCTGGATCCTGGGTACAGACCTGCACACCACTCATCAAGCCATGCTGTGGCAGCATCCCATATACAAAATGGAGGGAGATTGGCACAGATGTTAGCTCAGCAACAATCTTCCTCAAGCAAAAAAGGGGAAGGTTGCCAACAGATGTTAGCTGAAGGCCAATCTTCCTCACCAAAAAAAAAAGAGAGAGAGAGAGAACAACTTGACAGGTTTATAGAAGGATTGGGTGGTAAGTTCACTTTGACCCAAGAGAGATTCATTTCTCTCTGTTGACTGTTTTATATGAAAAACCCTCAAATAACCAAGCAAGCAACCATATTATTGAGAACGTGCTTTGAGAAAAATATGGTCCCGGGCTGTCTATGATTTGGTTGAATAAATTGGGAGACTTTTCTTACTGTATGCCCATGTGAAAGAAAAATAGAGACTGGTAAACTATTTGGAAGATAGGATGTGTGACCCTGAGAGTGACTAGAAATATTGTGGGTATTTAGTGAATTTTTGATTCCTTTTTTTAAAAATTGAAGTCGGTTTTGCAGATTTCTTTGTTGTTGCCGCTCTGTTGCTGGAGAAGTTAGGGATACTTTGCTCGATTGTAAGGTGGGTGAGCTCACTCTGGCTGACACAGTAACAAGGAGATGAGCTGGGATCAGGACTCAGCTCTAGTTGGGCTGAGCCTACTTTTTGCTCTGGAGTCTGCTGGCTTAGCGTCGCCCCAGAAAACTCCTAGTTATACTCAAGACACTTACAGGAATAAAGGAAGAGGGGGAGAAAAGCAAGAAGGAAGGTGCAGATGCAGTTGGAAGGGAAATAGGAGAAAAGAGAAGAATAAAAGGATTCAAGCGGGAAGCAAGTTTGCAGAGCGGCAAGGAGAGAAGGAGATCCAGGATGGAATGAGTCGCACGCGCAGCAGTTTGTGGGCCTGGAATTCACTTATCTGGCAACATCAGACAACCCGAGGTCTCCTGAAAACTGGGAATTATGCAAAGGCAGCTTTCCTTCAGACAACTAAAATTGATTATTGAAAACATTATAATTAGTTCTTTTCTCACAGGAAAATCCCCCAAACTCTATCTCGGAGCCCATTTGTGAGGTGACACCTGCAAATCATTCAGAGGATGCTGGGAACACAGCAAAGGCATGCCAATGTTAGCCGTCATCGTCATCGTCATTACTTAATTGGCGCTTTGACAGAATACTCACGAGCTTGGTTTTCTCAGATGGGGGTGGTGGAAGGAGAGGAGGTTGCTAGAGGCTGTAATTGGTGATAACTTACAATGAGGAATCACACAAACAAACCCCAAACCAAAGAGAACCTATAAGAAGCAGACCCAAGCTCTCGGAAGTGCTGTTCCATCTGGTGTAGGCAAATAGTCCTAAACATCTTCATCGTCTCTGGGGGCCATAGCATCAGTGATGTTCACAGTAATGACCCTGAATAATCAAGGAAGAAGATCGTTTAAGCTCAGTGTCCTATTTAGGAGAAAGGTGGGGTATATTAGCAATTTCAGATAAAGTTCCAACTCAGATGATTAAAATAGAAAAAAATAAAACAGGAATTGTCACATGGAGGGTAAGCCTTTGGTTGTCTGAAAAAGTCCCTTGCAGAGGAGATCTCGTTCTTAAGTGGAGCGAGATATGTGAAATGTCATGGTTTATAACGAGTGACCATGAGTCAGGACGGAGGGTGATGGTGCTAAAAATGTGAGCCTGATGTGGGGAGGCATAAATAGGCCTGTGGCGTGTACAGGATGTGAGAAACCCCCTCCCCACTCCCATCCTGAGTCGAGAACTAAATCTGGTTCTGGACTCCACAGAAAAGTTGCAGCAATGACCACGGACCTTTAAAATAAGATCCCTAAGGACAACCGGAGAGGGAGGGCAGCCTGCTGATGGACTTTCAATTATTTGAAAAGTTTGTTATGGAAGAGTTCCCACTCCACACAACTATTTTCCTCAGTTGAGAAAAACAGCACTTTTAGAGTAAGTGGCTTTAAAAAAAAAAGGCTCATCAATTCAATAAAGTCCAACTTTTTTTTGCCGTGAAAAATTATCCATCAATTAATTGAAGGGTGCAAAAGACAAATGTGTCTGTTTGCCTCTCGCTCTCCAGAATGGAAAAGGAGGAGCTGAGGCAGAAGTTCATCCTGAATAGAGAAGTGTTTTGTTTGTCTTTGTGCTCTTCATACACACTTTCTCTAGCAAGTGGTCTGTGGTGCCGGCCAGACTGGCACCTGGCTCTGGGAAGACAGAAGTGTCTCAGCAGGTGCACAGATCAGCTGCTCTTCTGCCACGGGTGTGTCTGAGCGGACACGTGCCTGGCTGCTTCCCTGGGAAGGCAGTGTCCCTGGGCCCTTCTCCAGAGAGGCAAGGGGGCTAGTCGCTCTCTGCCCTCCATTCTCGCTTCTTTAACTTCCGTCTTCCCCCTGACCCTTAGCAGCTGGTTGGTTTGCGTGCAGCATCTCCTGGCTGAAATAGTGGGTAGGATTCTCTCACCCTTTGGCAACTACAGAATAAACAGCTCCCAGAGCCACTGCCTTTTGGAGGGCTGGCTTCTTTCAGGGAAAGGTGAGCAGTATTTCAACTGATCCGTGTGGGTTAATATAAGCCTCAACTTTGATTCGGGTTCTGTTTAGTCTTTTGAGTGTTTACCAAGATCATTGGGGAACTTTTCTGTTTTTTTTTTTTTTTTTTTTTTTTTAGTTTCTGGGCAAATTGAAAGCTTGGTCTTAGGAAATGTATACAGCTCATAGAAAAAGATAAATAAGAGGGAGAATTTTATTTTCTAGCTGAATATTTCTTCTGTTATTTCACTGTGGATTTGCTTTGTCAGACCCTAACAGAAAGCCATGCGTGAAGGAGAGCAGTTTCAGTAGGTCCATAACTGCTTGCATCCTTGCTACTTGGCTGGTACCTGAGACTGTGCTCTGAAGTGTCATCAGTCTTGGCTTCAGCCTCCAGAAAAATCCAGACATAAACCCACTGTGGTGGACGCAGATCAAAATGCCATCCCAGAACTGGCTTTTAAAACATTTTGAAAAATTCATTAGCCCTCCAAAGCGTTAGGTCACGCTGAGCCTTATGGAGGAAAAAATGTATTTCTCACTTCTATGGAGTTATTTCATGCCAAAATAGGCTTCTGACCAAGCATGACATCTTTGTAAAAACCAATTCATACTCAGAGGATTTCTTCAATACACTGGCATTTCTGTAGACTGCTTTGATGGCACTGAGCCATGCTTATTGCTAGGGGCCCCTTTGTTGGACTATTGCTCTCAGCAAGATTTATATTCAGCCATCCTGATGGCCATGTCCCACCGGACACGCTCTGACCAGTCTCTTCAGGGCCTGGTGTGGAAATAGACATCAGGATTCTATGTGTTTAAACACAGCACTCCATAGCCACCATCTTTTGCTAGTGATTTCTTGCTGTGAAACTATTTACATTTGAAACTATTATAGAAGCGTAGATCTTTAACGTTGAAACAGATGACTTTAGACTTTGTCTATTTCAACCTCCTGGTATTAGATTTCAGCCTTCGTTTATTTATAAAATCAAAATATTAAAGCAAATTTGGGAAATAGAGGAAAGCTGAAAAATGAACTGTAAACATTAGAAAAACTAAAAACTAAGACTAAAAATTACCCACTTTCATTGAAGCATGACTGTTGGCAATATTTTGGCAAGTAGTCTTCTTAGTCTTTGTTTCCTCTGCATAGGATTAAAATAACCCTATTTTATTCATACATTTTGGAAGCTGATTTTTATTTTACTTAACATTATTTATTAAATATTTCCCTATGTTATTGCATAGTATTCAAATCAATATCTTAAAAATAGCATATCGTTTAATAAAAGAGATATAGTTTGGTTAAACATTTTGATTTCCCCTCCTTATTTGCTATTGTTAATTACACTATAACAAACATCTTTCTCCCTGAAACATTTTATCCTGTTTAGGATTATGTCCTTAAAATAGCTTTTCAAATATGTAATTATTGGAGCAAAAGATATAAATGTTCTTAAGCTTCTTGATAAATGTTTCCAAATTGACTTCCGGATGAAATCTACCAAATTTCAAGACTCAGATTCAGAAAGGTTGACTTGTCCTGAGAACATCTGTGACAGAGCCAAGCGTAAATTTCAGGTCTCTTGACGCCTAGGTCCTGCTCCTGATAAATTTGAGAGGCTGTACAGTATCGCGGGGAGGTGCTATGCTAATTTTAAAAATATGGATTTGAGCAAATAATCTGAAGCTGACTTGCTGCTCAATTAAGATGATCCTAATACAATCTATCCCATGCCAGCTACAGCTGCTATTTGAGACCACAAGGTAGAATCTGACTAGGGAGGCCACTTCCTCTTTCTTTACACTTCTTCTCTCAATTATTTCAAAAGGATTGAGCCTTGTGGAGCTGTCAAACCAGTTGCTGTTATACTTGGTGTGTAATTCAAGACATAGGGTTGTATTTCATAACTGCTTCCACTTATGTGATCCCATTCCGCCAACCTTGGGTAGGACACATTATTATATTTACAGCACAGATGAGAAGAAGAAGGGAAGAGAGGTACAATCCAGCTTTGCCCAAGGACACGCAGCCAGTAAGTGACAGAGTTGGGCGTAGAATCTGTGTCTTCTGATGCCCAAGCCTTTGCTTCCAATAGTATCTGTAGGAGCAAAAAATTGGTCCATCCTTTCAAAAGAGAGTTTGAAGGTTTCATTGAGAGTTTGGTGGTTTGGATTCATCTCCCTAAAACAAAATGGCTGAGTGAAAATACAGGGCTCTTTTCCAAGAAGAGAATATCCGAGATGACACACTTTTGAGCTGAAGCCGTGTAGCAGGAAACACACACAGGAAAGCAAGCGTGTTGAGCCCTGGAGTTGCGGGTGAGGGACTCTGATGAATAGTTTGCAAGTGCAGACTGATGGATTGTGTCACAAGTGCAGATTGATGGAAACATGCTGAGGACCACAGGCTCGGGAGACCAAGGGACACCTGTGACGGGAAGGAGGCTCCTGAGAGGCAGGGTCTGGAGGGCCTGTGGGCATCATCCCACATACCTATAATGGGGTAACAGGTGACTGAATGTCACCGACATTGACTTCAGCTGAGAGTCCTATGTAATCGGGGGAAGGCAGTTTAATTGCCTGTAACAGGAACTCTTTCCTTGCTACAGAGGAGGTGTAATTCTGTCAAATTCCCTCTCTCTCTCTCTCCACTTGGATCATATTCATTAACTGGCCAAAAACCTAAAAGCATCCCACATTGATGCAATAGGGAGTAATTAGTTAAATGCAGTTGAAGGTAGTGTAACCTGAATTCTTCTCTTTCAAAAGGACTCGCACTAAGAAACACATATAGCTCTGGACCAGCATTTCTTATAGCCATGGCGGGACAGAGGCCCCATCGTTGCTAAATTCAATATGCACAAAGATGAAGATGCATTAGACGCATAAGCCTATAGATAGAGGTCCTGGGTTGCCAGCATTTTCTAATCTTTCTTAAGAGTTTGACTGATTCACACTGGTGAAAAAAGGGACACATATGAACGTAATTGAAGGGAAATTTAGAGAGATGGGGCTCAAGGCTAGTCTGGGCTTGAAATTCTGTAATTAATGAAAATTTCAGGTTTATAGGACATGAGTTGTCCTAAAAACCTAGTAAGATTTTTTTTTTAAAGAGGAATGCATTGTCTAACAGGATGATTTGTATGCAGTGCTGTGATGCCTTTACGGATGTCGTGGTGGGAAGCTTTTCAGATATGCCAGGGGAAATATGCCTGGGAGGATATTTTCTTGTAAGTGTTGAGATGGGAGAAGAAATCACTGACTTTGAGAGACTTCATTGTGTAGTTGTTAAATCATGCGCATCTGCTAAATAATTAGCAGGCTGTGGGGCAGAAGGTTCTGGAAGTAAATCCTCATGTGCCGCAACTCCTAGCTCTCCAAATCCTTTCTGAATACAGTTCTGCTTTTTTTTTTTTTTTACAGACCTAGAGCAGAAAACATGGAGGGCCAGATAGGAACATTCAAGTTAAGCTAGTGTCTTGCCATGACCAATATTTTTTGCTTGGCCTTCTCTCTGCCCTGATTTGCTCAAAACCTGCTTCTCACCCCTGGCACTCACTCCTCAGCAAAACCTGGTTTGGGCCAGCAAGCAAGGGAGTTAACACCTGTGGGTATTTACTCTAGAGCTTACATACGCTCTTTGATTTGGCTTTCACCACAGTTTTCTGAGATAGTCGTTATTAGACCCAGTATATAAAGGAGGAAACTGAGGCTCAGAGTGGTCGAGTGACTTGCTCAAGGGCACACAGCTAATGAATGTTAGAGCTAAATTTCTCATATGCTATACCTGAGAGTCTTAACTTACATTTCCATTTCAACACTCCTCAGGGCCTCAGGGGCACAACGCATTTACTTCAGGAAGAGTGGTCATTACAGAAGTGCTTATTAAACTGTCACGTGCATAGCAGTCGTCTGGGGATCCTGTTATAATGCAGATTCTGGTTCAGTACAGTTTGGGGCGGGACCTAGGATTCTGCACTTCTAACAAGCTCTCAGGTGATGCTAGCACTGCCAGCCCCCAGACCACCTTGTGAGCAGTGAAGGTCCAGAGCGCTGATTCACTGGGAGGCAGGGGCACATCATGGCCCCTTTAAAGGGTCCGTTGGAATCCGGAGGGCTTGCCCCCAACTGAAACGGAATGCTCCTCTGAGGAAGTGTGGCCTCACCGCACTTTCCTTCCAGCAGCCAAGCAATCCAGTCACACTATGTAGAGTCACCTGATGAGATGATGCCATGTCTTCTAGGGTATTAAAAATCTAATTCAGGGGCTGGCCTGGTGGCATAGTGGTTAAGTTCGTGTGGTTCGGCAGCCTAGGGTTCACAGGTTTGGATCCCGGGTGCAGACCTAGCACTGCTTATCAAGCCACGCTGTGGCAGCATCCCACACAAAATAGAGGAAGATTGGCACAGATGTCAGCTCAGGGCCAGTCTGCCTCACACACACAAATCTAATGCAAAAGAAGAAATCTTCAGTGCTTATATTTCAGGTGGGGGAGGAACTGGTGTGGGAAGAAAAAAGAATCCCTCTGCAGTCACACCGCAAAGACAGCCATTGGTTCTAACTACTTGTAAGGCAGACGCTGCACATAACGTGTGTTTCTCACACGTGTCGCTGTTAGAATTATTTAATGTCTCTTACACTTTGCCCATACAAAACACAGGCCCTCTTGGCTTCACAGTGCCTGGCAGCGAAGGAGGGGACCATAAATATGTTAATGAGCTATAGGGAGGGAGTGGGAGGAGAAAACTGAAGGAAGCGGCAGTGTTTTCAGAAGTGCAGGCTCTTAAGCAGGTCCTTTGAATGATCCCAGGGGAAAGTTACACCTCTGGTCCCAAGGACTTGCTGCAGGAAACTGAACGTTTGAATCAAACTTTTTTATCCTCTTTAAACAAAACCCTTCACAGTTCCCCTCACTGGCATTTGGTTTCTCTCTTTGCCTAAATTATTCTTAATTTTTCTGGTCTTTATTTGATACGGTCTTTCAGGCATTCCTTTGGCATCTGGATGCTTATGTGCTTTCTGTATCCTTGTCCCCTGCTCTCAGTTGTGAGTGATGCATGTTCTACGTGACGTCCTCTTATGGATGGTGTTCCTTTATTATTTATGCCCTTCCTTTGTTGATGCCTTTTGCTTAGTCACCGCTTCTCTGACGTGTTCTTTGTTCACACTCTATTTCCTACAGCCCCTTTGCCCTCTGCAATTCCTTTTCCCTTAACACAGAATTCTGTTTCTCTTAACATGGTGGAGAGCCCAGAGTGGCTTTCAAAAGCTCATGTGTTTGGGGGATGATCAGCAGACCTCTTCGAGTTTTTAAGAATCATTTTAGAGAGTGCTTTGTATCCATCAGCTTTTGTTAGGTTATGTTCCAGTAGCAGAAATCCCCAATGTCAGTGGCTTTCAACAGCAAAGGTGTATTTCTCACTTGTGTTACAAGTTGCCGAGGGTCAGCTGTGGATCCAAGTGCCATCTTCATTCTGGGATGCAGGTAAAGGGGCAAGAACTGCCTGGGAGAGGCTGCTCTCGGGGCAGAAGAAAAGTAAGAGAGCTGGAAGGGTCCAGCAATCGTTCTTAAAGCTTCTGCTCAGACCTGGAATAAGCTACTTCTGCTGTATTTCATTAGCCAAAGCAAGTCACGTGGCCACGCCCACTGTTAGTGGAGCGGGAAGTACATGCCTCCAATAGGTGGGTACTGTAAGTTACATGGTATTGCCCAGGGATGTATTATCCTCCTATAGGAAGGAAAGGTAATAATTAGGAATAATCATGCAGCCTACTGTGTGCTCTAAAACTAGAATTCATCCTGCGGTGGGGACGTTGCACAGAACCACACTTACATTCTATTAATGGTCATATCAATGGGTGGATGTTCACAAAGTAAGAACTTTGATTAAGAAACCTGAGATTCTTTGGCAGTTTGTAATATTATTAATCAATGAAAACCTCCACCAGCTATTGAGTCATCTCTCATGCCTTCAGATGAGGCTCCGGTGGGGGTCGTTTCCATGGCCACAGTTGGGATGACTTTAGGCTGCATCTGCATCCCGGGTTAGGGATTTGGGGAAGCTGGGTTAACGCCTTCAGAGTGCCAGGGAAGCATTTATGCAACAAGACTGCCTGGGAACATCCCTTGAATTATCTGTACCTCAGTTCTTCATATATAAATTAGGAATAACGATAGATCCTCCTTGTAGGGGGTCTTGAGGATTACATTAGATAATAGATGCAAAACTCTTAGAACTGTATTTGATACATGATACAAATATTTGAGTGCTTTTGTTGATGATGATGATGATGATGATGATTTCTACCATTTGGATATTTGAATCCCTGAGAAACATATTGGGGATTCCAAACCCACCAATTTTAGAGTTGACAGACAATCAGACTTATGTTTCTGAGTTTCTGATTTCTTATAAATAAATAAAATCAAAATTAACACAGAAAGTAGGGGCTTTAATTCCTGGCCTCTGGATAAAGCTAGCCAAAATTTCCCTTAGAGGAATTCATCTGTGGGTTCATGCTCTCCACTCATTACGGGGAGTGAAAGTGCCTTAAGAGTTGTTCCATAAAGAACTTGGTTTAGTGGTGACCACAGTGTGTTTGGGGCTTGTGTGAGTGGGGACAGCTGCATGGCTTTCGGGGAAATTCCAGACAAGGGCGGAGAGGAGGGGTGCAGGACTTCCGTCCAGAGTTCAGTGGCTTGGCCCTAGGGGACTGGTCTTGAGGGAAATGGATAGAAATAAGCAGGTTAGTGCTGTGGGGGCAGTTGACTCAGGAACACCATGGCACTTCTGGCCTGGATGGCTGCTTTTGTCTCAGGTCCCATCAACTCAGCCTGAGCAGCCTCATGGTGCAAGGAAAGGAGCTTGGGTCATGGAGTGAGAATGTCAAGTTCAGTGACTTCTCAGCTGTGTGAACTTGGATTTGTTTCTTAACTTCTTTGGGCCTTGGTTTCCTCATAAATCTAGTATTACTGATAGTTATCTAGCCATATAACCATGTGCAAGAGCATTACATATATTCTTTAAATAGTAGCTAAATAGTTTTGTTTTCACAATAACTGTATTTGGCAGGTACAGTTATACCCATTTTGCACATGGGGAAACTGAGGTAGAGAGGGGTGAATAACTTGCCTGCACTCACACAGGCAGGAAGGGATGGAGCCAGTTTGGAAACCGAGCAGTCTAGCTCCCAAGGTGACATTTGCATCCACCACACTTTTTTTTCTTTAAAGAGCTAATTTTACTGGCAAGAATACATGAAATAGAAACTCCTGGAAACTCTAACATTTCTTTCTCTTTTTTTAAATTGAGGTATAATTGACATACAACATTATGTTAGTTTCAGGTGTACAACATAATGATTCGATATTTGTATATATTGCGAAATGTCACCATGATAAGTCTAGTTAACATCTGTCGCCATATATAGTTACAGAATTTTTGTGTGTGTGATGAGAACTTTAAGATCTATTTTCTTAGCAACTTGTAAATATACAATACGGTGTTATTAACTATAGTCTCCATGCTGTACGTTACATCCCCAGGGCTTGTTTATTTTCTAACCAGAAGTGTGTCACGCTCTGCTTCCTCTTGGTGTAGTCAGCACTTTACCTGGAGCTGCTGCTGTGAAGATTAAATCTGTGCCTCTCTTCTAAATCCTAGTCCACTGCCTGTCATGTAACCAGTAGGTGCTCAATAAACATGAATGGTATTTCCCATCCCCTCCTCTCTTTCCTTTCAGCTGTCCTGGGAGACCCCAGGGAACCAGGATGCGTGGGTACCTAGGAATGAGGTGGGACATCTGCAGCCCTAATTTTCCTGGGGCAAGGCCCCACATGACTCTCAGACTGTCCTTGTATTTTGCAATCCTGTTTCAGTCCCATTTACTGCGTGAAGCTTTCCTCCGCTGTTCCGGCCTTTCTCGCCACTGTTCATGGCAAGCTGGAGGGTGCGATGTCATCTCACAAAGCAAGCCGCAAATTAGAAAGAAGGACGGCACAGTTCACCGTTCTTCCCCGCTCCCTATCATGTCTCCATGTGGAAACCCTTTACTCCAGTAACACGTGAATGATCTTTACATATATTTTTAATCTGCTTTGGGCGTCCTCTATCTTTAAAAAGTCATTTGTTTTTTTCCCCTTGACTCTCTGTCAAAAGGGGACTGCCCCTCTCCTTCCCTTGGGGTAAATAACCACTGAGCCAAAAGGTGTGGCACCTACAGAGCAGCTGCCATGAAGATTTTAAATACGTGACAAACCTCTTCAGTGATTGTTTCCTTAATTCTGTCTCTTCCAATTTTGGGTCCAAATTGTTCCTGTGACTAGTGCATGTTCCCGAGGCAGAATTTTGTTGTGGAAAAAAGAAATGCTTACAGGGAATAATGAGACCTGGATTTTAGTGTTTTTCCTTCTACACGGGAGCGGTGTGACCTTGGCAAATCACCCATCCTTTCTGAGCTTCTGTTTCTTCTGTTGCAAAATAAGGAGCTGGGGCTAGTTCAACAGATCTAAACCAGGAGCCCTAGCACTTGGAGATCTCCCACGATAGGGATTAAGTGGTAAATAAAAGCTTTCAAAACATGGGGTTCACAGGGGAAAGAGAAAATTAAAAGGATCTCTAGTGCTGGAAGATTGGGGAGCAAGAATCACTTCTTATTTATTTTTCTTACAGCACCTTCCAGATAATTGGGCAAATTATTCACATCTCTAAGCCTTGGTTTTCTAACCTATAAAGTGGGGATAATTTAGACTCCATCTCACGGGATTCAGAGAACCGCTGTGAAGATGTGATGAGACAGTGCATGCGAGGCGCTAAGGCAATGGCACTGAATAAGTGGTGACTGTCTTCCTAGTTCTTCAATGTGAGTTCAAAATTACCCAAGGGTGATATTTTAGATTAAACTAGCCCCCATAATATTATGTCATAAGTGTCCTTAACTCTAGGGTGGACCTGGGTTTTTTGGGGGTTGTGGTGAACCCCAGGATGGGCCAGTTAATTTCCGCTTTCTTGGGAACTGTAACCCAAGTGTGCTTTGTGCAAGCCTTTAGCTGAATATGCCGTCAACTCTGGCACCTGGTAACCCTGGTAACATCCGGGCCCAGCCAGAAGTAGGCAAGTAGGGAAAGAAGGGCGAGGGAAACATGGAGACCAACGTCCCTGGAACCGAGAGCAGCATGCCTGGTACTTGCTGTTTATACCATGCACACTCTCAGTGATAATTGCTGCCATTTAACCAGGACTTACAATGTCTTCCTAGTGTTTGCATACACTATCTCTTTTAACTTTCTTACCCACTCTGTGAGCTCTTTTATCTGTCGGCCAAAGGAAGTCACAAGGCCAGTCCAGATTCAAGGGGTGGAGAAACAGACTGCCCTCTCCTCTTGATGGGAGGAGCTGCAAAGTTCCATTGTAGGCACACAGATAAAGGGAGCGACCATTTTTGCAATGAGTTTGCAACAGTCTCTGTAGTGCAAAGAGTATAGAAGATTATGTATTTCCCTGGAGTAACATCTGTGCCCAAGAAGAGGGGAGTCAGGTGCTGAGTGCCTCCTGGCATCTTGAGTCCCTTTCCTTACAGATAGAGTCCAAGAGGCAGTCAAACTGAAATGTGGTCCAATTGTTTGATATACTCAGGAGCCATATTGCAACTACTTGGGGAATTTTGTGTTTTCTGAATTCACTTGGGTTCTCATGTTCAAACAGCCCCAAGTTAAGAATGCCACTTACCTGTTATCTCAAAGCTCTACCAAGTGCTACATGGTCAGTGTGGTAGCCACTGCTGTAAATATTTCTACTAGCCTTTCCAAGGGAGAGAGAATGAGTAGTGAATCTCATGTTCTAAACGTAAGCAAGGCCACAGTGTATTGATTCATGAAAAGGGGTGATCAGGGCTGAGCAGTCTTCTTTCTTTTGGTAAGGAAGATTGTCCCCGAGCTAACATCTCTTGCCAATCTTCCTCTTTGTTTTTTTTCCCTCCCCAAAGCCCCAGTACATAGTTGTATATTGTAGTTGTAGGTCCTTCTGTTTCTTCTATATGAGACACCGCCTCAGCATGGCTTGATGAGTGGTGCTAAGTCTGCTCCCAGGATCCGAACCAGTGAACCCTGAGCCACCAAAGTAGAGCACATAAACTTAACCACTACCGCACCATGCCGGCCCCAGGGCTGAACAGTCTTATCCAAAAGGTGAAATGTTTTGTATTGTAGGAAATAAGACAATATAACGGGGGTCCTTGGATGACTAGAGGTGGGTCACTAAATTTTTTCTATTTGCAAGTGACACTGGCTTTCTATGTTTAGTAGTAATCATACAGTTTTCTTTTGAAATAAACTTGCTTATGTAAAAATGTGAGTGAATTAAAATGTAAGCAAATAATAGAGCTGACCTATGGCTAGGGCGGAAATCGTGCAGGCGGTCTGTGCGTGATTCCTAGTAAATGGAGGCAGGAGCTCACAAGCTTGGAGAGGAGCCCCTCAGACACAGTGAGAAAACTGAGGCCTGGAAGAGGAAGTAAGTTGCTAAAAATGTTGTATCTAATAAAGAGCGGACCTGGGCTCTGACCCAGCCCTCTGTCTCAAAATTCATCTCCCCTCCCCCCCCCCACTATCCTAAACTGCTCATTCCCTCTAACTCAGTAGCCCCAAAATTACTTACATGTGCAAACACATTTTATTAGGAAATGTTACAAAATGAATAATATTTTCCACCATTTACAGTTAAGCACTTTAGACACTTGGTGATGAGAATCATGATTATAATCATCATAAATCCATTAACATTTGCCTCAGCCTTTGGAGGAGTTGCCTCATAATTTTTTTGTAGACTCACCCTATATAAAGAACTACCTTTGCATAGCTGAAGTCTGTAATATATTGGGACAAGTATTGAGACAAATATTACCTTATAAACACATTCTTGTGTATCTATATTGGATTCAAGAGAGATTTTCTTTTCTTTTCTTTTCTTTTTTCTTTTGCTGAGGAAGATTTGCCCTGAGCTAACATCTGTTGCCAATCTCCCTCTTTTTTTTGTATGTGAGCTGCTGCCATAGCATGACCACTGACAGACAAGTAGTGTAGGTCCACGCCTGGGAACCGAACCCGGGCTGCTGAAGCAGAGTGCGCTGAAGTTAACCACTAGGCAACCTGGGCTGGCCCTAGAGAGGATTTTCTAATCAGAGATCATATATGTACCCTTAAAAGAATATGTGAAGAGAATAATTCATTAAAAATAAATATATATGAAATGAAGTACATGGAACCCATGCTACAATGTGGGTGAACTGTAAAAACATTACGTTAAGTGAAAGAAGGCAATCATAGAAGGTCACATACAGTATTGTTTGATTCCCTTTGTATAAAATGTCCAGAATAGGTAAACCCACAGAGACAGATTGCAGATTGGTGGCCAGGGGCTGGGGGACCCTGGTGGACAATAGGAATCAGCTGCTTAATGTGGCACGGTTTCCTTTTGGGGCGATGAAAAGTTTTGGAACTAGAAAGAGTGGCAGTTCCCCAACATTATGAATGTACTAAATGCCACTGAATTGCTCACTTTAAAATGGTTACTTTTATGTTCTGTGAATGTCACCTTAATCTAAAAACTCCAAATATATACATAAACAAATGTATTTCCTCATAGACGTGCCCAGGCGTGGCGTTCTTGCTCTTTCATTAACGCAGTATTTCTCAAACTTTTTGGTTTCAAGATCCCTTTATGTTCTTAAAAATTACTGAAGATGACAAAAGCCTCTATTGGTGTGTGTTATATCTATCAACATTTACCATATTAGAAAGTAAAATGGTTACAACTAGAATATACAACTATGTACTGGGGGGGCTTCAGGGACAAGAAGAAGAAGGAAAAAAAGGAAGATTGGCAACAGATGTTAGCTCAGGTGCCAGTGGAAAAAAAAGAAAGTAAAATGGAAAACATATAAAAATATGCATGTGTTAGTTCATTAAAAATAACATAAACCCATTGCATGTTAACAAAATAACGTATCTTATTACAAATAACTATATTTTTCAAAACAGAACTATTTAGTGAGAAGCAGCTAATCAGCACACGACTCAAATAATTGCACAGCTCCTTTTCCTTCTAGACAACCATTGGTCTTCTGAATGCAATGGAGTGCTTTGTGTCGGCCTCCCATTTTATCACAGAGGGTTAAACAGATGTGTGTACTTGACGTTTGCAATTTAATTGAGTTAATATATTTTACTGTTTCATCAAGGGCATTCTTAGTTGAAACTGGCAGTGTTTGCGCTGTGCGGTCCTGGCTGTGAAGAACACAGTGACCACCGGTCTAGCTTAGCGCACTGCCTGGATTCTCGCGAAGGCTCTGGCAGCTTCGCCCACCACTGCTTTTGTACATCGGTGCAGATGTCTACACAGTGAAAAAGGCAAATAATGTCTTCTAATGTTCATGAAAAAGATTTGACTTCATGAACTTCCCTGAATGAGTCCCAGGGATCCCTGGGAGTCTGAGGACCTCAAATGAAGGACCCGAGTTCCTCACAGAGAAGGACAAGGCTTGTGCATTAGGAGTGCTGAAAACATGCATGGCTTTTTAAAATGTTAGACCTCTTTCTTCAAAGTATGAGTAATCTTTACAGTAGAAATTAGAAACAGGGCTTTGTTTTAATCAAATTTTGAATCCTTCTCTCTGATACAACCGCCTCAGGGCCTTTGCGGAACCTTCGCTCAGAACGCTCCTCTTCCAGATGTGTGATCACCGCCTGGCCCTCCTTTGCCGCCTTACTAACCTCTACCTCAGGAGCCTTCTCTGCTCACCTTGTCTAAAGTCTTACCCCTCCCTCAACACACAGGCTCTTAAACACACTCACACACATATGCGCACACACACACCATCTTTCCCTGTTATTTTTTTCTTCTTCATATTTGTCCCTATTTCATATATTAAACGTTGTATTTATTTAATTTCATTTTTCCCCATTAGAACGTAAACTACATAAAAGTAGGTATTTTTGTCTGTTAACACCTCTTAGAAGTGTCTGACACATTGATAATCAGTAAACATTTATCAAATGTTGTTGAATATAGCGTAGGTAAAATTCAACTGTAGATGTTTATCGTGTCCTAACAAAATGGCAATGCAGAGGCGGTCCATAAGTATTCCATAAGATGTGCAATGGAAAAAGGGGTTTATGATCCAATAAGTTTGTGAAACCTCTTTATCCCTCTGCCTCACTCCCTCCCTCTCAACCTCTCTCTTTCTCTCTCTCACATGCGTACACATTGCACACACATGGAGATTTGCAATGAACTAACATGAAGTGTCTGAGAGGCCCTGTGATAATGACACGTGTTTAAACATAGCTAACCTCATTGTTAAAAGTTTCTAAACTTTTTGTTAGTGTTCTCTGGAATACGCTCTGGGAAGTGCTTTCCTATACACAGCCTGCCTGGCTCACTTTTCAGCCTGATTGTGAAGGTCAATTGGGATAGAAGTTATAGATTTTCTTAGTATACCCTGGAGAGCTCTTCCAACGTAAGGTATTATCATTAGTCCATCTGAGTGGAAAATAAAAAATGTTTCATTTCATAATTCTTAATTTTATGTGCTGGTAAAACACTTTGGTGATACAAAAGACTGAAGGAGAGTCTCTGTGTATTCACACATTTTAAATATATACTTCAAAACAGGAGTAATGCCTTGTAATTTGGATTCCTTTTGGGTCTGTGGGTGGGCGTTAATCAGGATAAATAGTTGGACATTTTATAATTTTAGAAGAGAGCTTGGGAAATGCTCTAATCCCAATGGGACCTGTCGCGAAATCAACAAAACCCAGAGGAATGAATCCTTTGCTTCAGGTTTTACAGATTGTAAAGGGAGAAAATGCCTAAAGACTGCTTAGTAATCTTACCCCTCATAGGAAATCCTTACCGTGTGCCTCCTCACTTTTCTAAGGTGGGTGGTCTACACTACATCTCTTAGGAAATAGTCCACAGAGGACTGTTCTGGGGATTGAAGAACTCACTTTCTGGTCCTCTCTAAGGAACTTTTCATTGTGCAGCTACAAGCTTGACTCGTCTGTGGATGAGAAAAAACAAGGCAAGGGGGAAGTGCTTCTTCACAAGAACATTGAGGTTCACCTTCTTGCTCACGACCCCCTCTCTTCCTCCGAAGAAATCCCAGCTCTGAGTCTCTTACGTGTCCATGTGCTTTAGGAGTAGACTGCTTCTGTTCCCGTCTCCTCCTCTTCTGCAGAATGCAGAGAGAAAATTTGGTTCTCTTACCATCTGCCCTGTCCTCAAGGTGAGTCTGCAGTGGCTTCAAGAACCATCTGATTGACTACAGCACTGACCTTTCTTTTGCAGGGCACAATTTCTGGGAAATCAGCAGGACCTGCGGTGTCTTGCTGATGCGTCTATTGATCCCTAACTCCGCCTTGCTAAACAGCTTGATCAGCCCCAGAATCTGTCAATAACAACACCACTGCTAAACCCCCACATCCTTAGTCCAGATCCCACTGAGGGTCATGGTCTATCTTTACACTGTACCTTAGTAGATTTTGTTTTCTGTCTTCAGCAAGCATACCCACTCGATAGATACTCTTTCCAAGTCCCAGTGGTTGGAAGTGATATTATAAAAGCTGGAAGTTGCCTGTCCCTGTAAAAGCCTTTAATTGTGCATTATTTATAATTCAGAGAAAAATTTCCTTCTTCAAATAGTAGATTATTCATTCGACCGTACTTGGTTACTGCACTCTAACGTCCTGGTATTTTTTAAGCATTAATTAGACAAACTCAGGAGAAAGTCAATAGCCGAGGGAGATCTCTTCTGGGTGGTACGATTGGAGGGATCCCTAAAAGGTCATCGGTCATCTCGAAGCTTGAGTGCAGCGATGGTGGAAATTCCACCATTTGAAAGCCATTCCTTTGATTTTGTTTTAACTAGAAGTGTATAAGTCCTTTTTAAAAATGCAAGTCCCCCTGGGACCCCTCGTTCACACCATCTTTTTTGTAAACTTGTTCTAGAACATTAAAACTGAAAGGAATCTTAGTGAGCATCTGATCCAGCCTCCTTGTTTTAGAGATGAAGAATCTGAGGCCGAGAAGACGGGAGGGCCTAGAACGAGGTCTCACAGCTAGTTAGTAGTAGAGTTAGGATCGGTACCCTGTGTCTCCTGCCTCTTTACCTGAAAGCTTTGTGTATCCTATGGCATCCTGAGGCAACAGATTTCTTTCAAACGTGTCAACCTGTATTAAATTCCCTGCCTAAAGATATTTCATGAAATGCAGTTTGATTAGTGTTTCTCTAGAGTTACTACAATTCTGGAGACGGCAGGCATTGGGGTAAATATATATAAAACTTCCTCTTGGCTTTAAGTCACTTCCAAGATCCTACGGTTCTTTTAAAACTAATGCATGGAGTGGCATGTTTGGGTAGCACTGATATTAGAAACAGAAGAATTAGAATGATTGGCAGGCACTGAAGATCTGTTTGTCAGTTTCACTGAAAATGGTGGCATGGTGTTGGGCCTCACCTCCGCCCACCACTACCACCACCACTACCAAGTGTAACAGGTGGGTGTGTGTGTGAGGGGAGGAACCCTGGGAAGCACAGAAAAAGAGGATAAATTGAAGGAAGGAGAAGGAGATTTCAAAAAGCAGTTGTTTATGTAGATGCTGTGGAATCAGCATTACCCAATGCCTGCTGAGGAAAAGTCCAAGGAAAACCGGCCCCAGAGAGAGGCGGTGATGGGGCCGAGAGGAGCCGTGTCCCTAGTCTCTCTGCAATGTGGCTCATCGATGTGGAGTGCTCTTGTATTCCTGAGCAGAGCAAGCTATGCTTCACATTTATAGAAATGTCTTCGACTGTTCTCTGTAATTCACTTTACTCAAATCCAAAGAGATACTGAGTTCGGAGGATTAATTGTATATTTTTATTTCCATTTAACCATTTAAATAGTTTTCTCCTAAAACCCAAGACTG
This sequence comes from Equus quagga, assembly GCF_021613505.1. Lineage (NCBI taxonomy): Eukaryota > Metazoa > Chordata > Mammalia > Perissodactyla > Equidae > Equus > Equus quagga. The sequence continues at coordinate 95,782,985 of NC_060272.1, forward strand.
CCTCTCTGTGCCTGGGTGAATCATTTCTCTTGAAATGGGTTTTGCAAGCAGACTTGTGGAAGTGATTTCCACTACCTCATGGGAAATGAGGATTTCTATTATTAATATGGCACAGAGCCATGATTCTCAAATTTTGATATGATTCACAGTCAGCCGGGGAGCTTGCTAAAAACCCAGGCACCTGGGCCCCACTTCAGAGCTCCCTGATCAGAATGTAGCAGAACAGAACCAGGGCTCTGTGTTTTTAAAAGTTCTTCATATCTCTTGCACCTGCCCTGTGATTCTGATGTTCTCCCGTTTGAAATACATGTCAAAGGGATGTAGATAGGAAAGAAGCTGGTTAACGGTGATGTGGCTTAAGTATTGGGAGAGCCCCTGTGCCCAACTTCCTCATTCATTCATTTATACACATTTATGGAGCTCCTATTGGCTATGTGTTGCTCGTTTGGGGCTTACTCAGAAGACTCAAACACAGGCCCTGCTTTCAGGTTGCTCACAATTTAGGACAAATAGCCCTGATAGCCTCCAGTGACAATTCAGAAATCTCTGGTACTGCAGGTGGTGTGGGTGGGGTAGTCAGGAGAGGGGTCATAGAAAAAGGGATGTTGGAGCAGACTTTTGAAAGAAGAGTCACAGTTCTGTGCTGTGAGTTGAAAAGAAATTCTAGATGGTGGGAACCGCCAGTGCGAAGGCTTGGGGATTGAAAGGGGCGTGAGTTTACAGCACTTCAGGCTCCTCTCCATGGCTGAAACACACTGAGGGGTGTATAGCAGGAGAAAAGCCTGGGAAAATGGGCGCCCCCATCTAAAAGATATAGCTTTTTTGAGAAAGAGAAAATTGCACTGGGGTTATTGACAAGAAAGTAGGTTGTGTGTGTGTGGACTTAGTGTTTTGAAATTGGTTCCTGGCATTTTGCTGTTAATTTATTATTAATTAATGCAGTCCTTGGGCACCTCAGCACTTTCCCTGGCCCCTCCTTCTGATCTGATCTTGGAATAGTTAATGCGCTCCTTCAGCTGCAAGCTCTTTCTACTCTTCCTTAATCTCTTCTTCTATCTTTCTCACATGCTCTGTTCTTGAGTCCGCAATTCCAGCATTATTCCTACGATGTTTGAACCAGCTTATTAGAATTTATATGTCTGGCTCCTTTAAACGTTAATTCTAAATTAAGCAATAAGGCCAAATGCAGCTCCACTGTTGGGATGGGAAATGTCGACTGTCTTTTACCAATTAGACTGACCTAGGAATCTAACTCACATTTTTTTTTTTTGAAGTTTTCATTTCTTTTTAATGTCAGGAAAATTTAATAAAGCTCTCTCTAGATTTTTAACTTAATGGCCATCAGAGTCACTCCTGACAATTGCTTATTTTGTATTCTCTCCCTCAGTAACAATAAAAACAATACTCAGCACTGGTTCAAGGATGACACTTCCCAGTGTGCTCTGCGAGCACTTTTTAAGTGGTTTTTCCAGGAATCCTGTGAATTCAGAGAATGTTATTTGTGTTCTTTTCCCAGGGTAACAGGCGAGAAAATCGAGGCCTAGCCTGATTGCCGATTTGCTGTAGTGGTTACGTTTTTGATGTTTAATGTGACTGGCACTTCATGTGATTCTGAAGGCAGTAAAGCCTTCCATTTAAAACTCTAAATAATGCCACTACCAACGCAGGAGCTTTCAGTGCTGGTGTTGCCTTTTGGTATCCATAATTAAGATAGCATTTATTTGTACTCGTAATCCAGTACTACGCCTCTCTAATAGATGTACTGAGCAAGCACCGTGGTGACAAGATAAGTTGCCCTGCTTTGTTCCATATGTCTGTGTTCTAAGTATTCCATAGTTTTAATTGGGTCCCTGCAGAATAATATTTACAAGCATATGGTATGGAAAGTGCTGACTCCTTTTCTTACCATGTATTTTAGTACTTGTGGTGGCCCCCGTTTGCTTAGCCTTTAAATGGGATTATGAGGTTATTAAATGCACTTTATGGTGTACTTTCTTTTCTCTTCTCCTGCCTACCGAGTGTCAAATGCCATCCATAGAGCGTATCCCTTCACGTTTGGGAAGAAAACTAATTCACAAAAGCTTTCATCGTGGGTTTGTGCTGCAAGATGCTTTCTCCCTCCTGGACTCGTGTGCGGTTTTCAAAGGCACTGCGAGGCTGCCTGCAATTATGCTTCAGAGGAGGATGCGCTGTTCGGAGCCCGAAAGAGCCACGAGGCACAATAAAGCTCTCTGGCGCCTTGTTCCGGAGATTTACCAGCGATTCCTTGAAAAGGGATTACAGACGTGAAATTAGACTCGTGGATTGACGAGGGCACCAGCTGCATTTTGGGATATTAGAGCTACTTTGGTACTTGGGTGGTTGGGTGGTTTCCTCAGGGAATGCTGTGGCAGAGTGCAGCTGAATTATTAATATTTCTGAGACTAGGTACGAGGCTTCTTTTTTTAACTTTTGTATTATGGAAAATTTCAAACATATACAAAAATGAAAAGAATTGCATAATGAACCCTCAGTGGACCTATGATGTAGTGTATTAGTTTTCAAGGGCTCCCGTAACAAAGTACCCAAACCTGAGGGGCTTAAGCAACAGAAATTTATTGTTTCACAGTCCTGGAGGCTGGAAGTCCAAGATCTAGGTGTTGGCAGGACCGTACTCCCTCGGAAGGCACCAGGGAAGGGTCTGTTCCAGCTTCTCTTCTAACTTCTGGTGGCCTCAGATTCTCCTTGGCTTGTGGGTGGCCTTCTCCCTGTGTCCTCACATTGTTTCCTATCTACATGTGTCTCTGTGGAGACTTTTATAAGGACACAGTCATTTTGGATTAGGGCCCACCTCATGACCTCGTCCCCACTTAACGAATTACATCTCCAACAACCCCATTTCCATATAAAGTCACCTTCTGAGGCTCTGGGGGTTAGAACCCCAACATATGAATTTTGAGGAGTGCAACTTGACCCTTATCGCTGATCTTCAGTAATTATCCATGTTTTGCCAATCTGTTTCATCTATTTCCATACCATATATGCACATTTTTTTTTCCTGGGGTATTTTAAAGCAAATCACAGACATCATGCCATTTCACCTGTAAATTCTTCAGTATGCATCTCTGACTGAGTTTGTGTGAGTGCGTGCATGCGGGGTGGCGGGGGCGGGGGAGGTGTGTGTGTGTGTTTGTGTTTGTCTGTAACCATTATGTTCCATAGTTTTCAACTTAATGAGAAGCATGGAAAAAACAGTAGAGGAGAGCCTGGGAAGTCTTGCCTCTCTTCCCTGAAAGAAAGACACGAGTCACTTCCTCTGAGAAGCTTCCTGACACTTTAGGGCAGTCGACGGCTCCTGTCCTCTGTGCCCCCACACTGTTTCTCAGTGACGTGTAACGTACGAATAATCACACTGTATTTGTAGCAGGTGTGGTAGAAATGAAAAGAGACTGGTTTTTGTACATCATTGCCCTGTTTCCTTCCCTCGTTCTCTAGAAAGAAAGCCTTTTCTAAAAGCCTATGGAGGGGCGAGGAGCTGGGGAGAAGCTCAGGGAGAGCAGGCTGAAGAGGGGTTTGAATGTGCACCTGAGGATGCCTTGAGGTGGGGCTGGCTGACTGCTGGCAGTGAGAGTCAGTCCTCCAAAGGCCGACCCTGCCGTCGGCAAGGACTCTGGTAGGTAAGGCGTGATGTCCATTGTTGCTAAGTGGGGCCAAACGTGGAAGCCTTCTAAATGTGCAATTGTCTATGATAATCTGTATAAATGTGTAAAATATTTTCATTTTCTACAATGGCATTACCTGTAGTGTAATTTTTTCAAATTGCCATAGTAATCTGTGTTTGCCCCATTTGCCCCAAGATAATCAAGGGTTGCCCATGGTAATTTTTTAAACACGTATGAAATGGCCTAGGAGGTAGAGTGAGGTAGGTGGGCAGAGCCTTGGAGGCACAGCATTGCCAGAAACACCCCACTCTGCTTTCAGCCCACGTGGCAGGGAAGCCATCAAATGCAAGGCTTTGGGGATCCCGATCCTAGGCAGTTACCTCAGGACCTCTCTGTGAACCAGACTTCTTAACTTGGGGATGATGAAGGATCTCCTGCCCAGGATTCTGAGAGTGTTGTGAAATGATGCCAGGATCAGGGGATCCAGATAATCCGTGGCAGGGGCTCCACAGTTGCCCGGAGGCACCATTCACTCTGGATGCATGTAAATGACGCTCCTTGGAGCACAACCCTGGGAATGTGAATGGCGCCCCTGGAGTTGTGAGACAGCGAGGTGTTCTCTCCTGTCACTGTTGTTATGAACTGATTGTTGCCACTTGGGTTTCTCTTTCTAATTAGCTGGGATTTGCAGACCAAGGAAGTGGGAAGAGAGGACCACCACCCCATCTGATGGTCCCACATCCTCTCTGTGTCTTTTCTTGCTCCCACCCCACATTTTACTACCAGCACCCTCCTACCACCACATCTAGAGGCTGAACCACCAAGGATTTTCGTTTCTTTTTTTGGCATCTTCTCCCTCCTTTCCTCTCTAAGACTCTGAATCTCTCAAGATCTGAGTGAATTAAAAAGTCACTCCTCATCACACACACACACAAAATGCTGGAGAGTCTTGCTCTCTATTTTTCTTTTAATGAAAATTTATATTTAATATGATCTGAGGGCTCTTAGTTGCTACAGGCTTCTGAAACAGAAACCAACCAACCAACGACAATGACAACAAAAACAGAAGAGAGGAGCATAGGGCAGGACTTTGATCTATTTGTGAAGACAAACACTTTCTTAGTTCAAGGTCACTGCTAAGATGTTATCACTCCTTTGGGTCTTCAAAGCATAGATTCACTTCTCTGATTTTTGTTTGGCAAGTAATTGACAAGTATTTCTAATAAGATGATTTGTTTCTACATCAGCTTCCTTCACATCAAGGCCTGAGGCAGGGAGTTTGCCTTAGTCATAAGGTAGAAGTATTAGGTTACTAAGAGTTCCAAATACTTGGAATTTTCAGAGCAGATACCATAGTATTAAGAAATTAATAATAAGTAATATTCTGAATTAAGAATAAGTAATATTCTGGTTGTTGTTGGAATTCTAGACTTCTGTTAAGGAAATTACTCAGAAAGAGCACTCTCTTAAGCAAAATAAAATGGTAAGAAAATTCGAGTCTTTAATAAGCTTTACCTAATTCATCATTGAACACAACCACTAGCCCGAAATGAGCAAAGATTTATTTTACAAGATGAGTGAAAAGTTTTAAAAGCTGATGTCATCCATTTGATAGCTGTTTATTATGGTGAAAGATTTTAGCGGTCTGATGCATTTTTATTATGTATTGTTAAGGTTTCCATAATACTTTAAACCTTTCTCATTTGTTGGTCTTTGGATATGTATTTTTTATTGAAAGTTCAATTTGACACCTATTTAAAAATGAAAATAACAAAATTTCCTCTAATATAACAGCTTTCTTTTTTATGTGACTGATTTATTTAAGACATCAGGGCAGAAAAATCTGTTCAAATAGGTCATATTAAATGTCTTTTCCATAATCTATTCAGTTGATGATACCCCTTAAAATGACAAAAATAAAACTCAAATTGATATATTGGAAAATTTCCATATTTAGGGGTTGTGTTGGGAGACTCCTGGCAATTCTCTTAACAGAAAAGAACAGACAAAAGGGAAAATGTCTGGGCAACTGAAAAATAAGTTATTTACTACTTAGAACAATAAAATCATATTATCCCAAGGGTGGGAGGATCTGATGCTTAGAAGCCTTGGAACTTTTCATTGGGAAAGCTTATTCGTATCAGAGTGTGGTACTCAGTTAATGTTAACGTGTTTATGCTTTTAAAATATCAGTGGAATAATACAGAATTTATATATACACATATTTCACTATCTTCATCTATATCTATATCCTATTGCACCATTCTGTGCCATAAGGCATGTGTTTTAATAAACCTTTATTGAATACCTAACTACTGTGCACCAGATACTGTTTAGTTTGAAGAGTTTTCTCTTTTGAGAAATATTTTGAGAGAGAGAGTAAGAGAGAATAAGAGGTCACCTGGAAGGTGAGAGTTCTTCTGTCACTGAAAAACACACAGTGTAATAAATAATGGCATCATTAAAAACTGTCATCTTTGCAAAGTACGGTAATTGCTCTGCTTTTCCCTTGTACATTTCCCTGTGAACCCGCATAACTGTATCTTGCTGGAAGTGCATCTTCTCCTCCCACTTGCTTCCAGCTGCTTATCTGTTCATTACTGCCATGTCTGAGCAGGTTTCAGACATGCCAGGTGCGTGGTGTCACCTGCCTGACGTCCGTTCCAAATACAGACATTTACCCTCGTGAGTATTGAAGCAATAGATCTTCCTTATGACAACAAAAAGCTGACTGCAGAAAAGCAGAGCTTCTGGGAAAAGTCTTCTGAGCACATCCTGGCTTGTTGGTGGGGGTAGAAAACCTGGCTAATTAGCTTCAGCCCTTCCAATCTGAGGGAGAAGAAATCATTCAAACCTCTGGAGCAACCTGTGCCACGCAGCAGCAGGCTTCAGAAGGGGCCCCACGTAGCAAGGACCTGATCCGAGAGAAGGCTCCCCCCAAAAATTCTGGCAACTTAGTGTAGAGTGGCAGAAACTTTTTTTCCCCATAAGGGCAGATTAAAGAAAAATTAAAATGGTAGTGAATCACAAATTTTCCAATAAGAGTGAAAATAATTTAATCAAGGAAAAAAAGTAAATTTCTACAACTTATGACAACTTTAAAGAAGAGAAAAATAGCCACAAAAAATTAAGGCTGTTTATTAAAATATTAATGTTCAGGGCAAATTTGAGAAGTAGTAGCATAAGCATAGCTTTCTGATCTTTCTGTTTTTCTTGGTTTATGTTGTATTTTGAAGCTCGATGAGTTGGGTGTTGCCTATTCCTGGACAGAAGTCCTTTGTCCTAGAGATGCTACTGTGAGTCGTTCCAGCAGGGACTGCGTAAATGACCCACGTCGGTGGGCTTCCATTTTACAGAATTCCCTTGGCCCATGTCAATCTTCTAGTGCAACTGTTGAGGGATGGGGGTGGCTAAACCAAGGGGATTTTAGTTTCTAAAATCCTACATAGGTATTAACAGTATGTCACTTCCTCCTTATTCCCATATGCGCCCCATTCAAGGGGTTAATCGTAACGACGGGCACAGTAAACTGGAGCAGACCTCAGAGCGGCACGTGTCTGCCCAAAGAGGAGCACTTTAGTCCTCAGAAGGTTCCATATTTTTAGAAGAGGGCCTTGAAAATGCTTTTGGAAGGATAGACAAAGACAGGTCAACTGAAGTTCAAAGGGCATCATACCTTTTGTTATTTTGGATCTTTTTCTCTATTCTTGATACAAGTTGCCAGAACAGTTTTACAGAAACATTAGTGTGTATCATGTGTGTGCTAAGAATCATCCTAAGTGTTTTCATGCTACATTGATAAGAAGCAGTTTATAAAGACCCCCTGTCTACACCCACCCTTGTGCAGAGTGCATTTCTTCTTCCCATAGACAAGGAAAGCAGGTCTGAGTGCTCTGGTGAATCAAGATTGAGATCACAATTTGGGGCTCTTTGTCCACCTTTTAGAACTTGTTTTTGACTTACAGCAGCCAGGATAAACATTTAGATACATATACTCAAGGGCACAGGAACAACATTAGGCTGTCAAGAGGAAGAGGGAAAAAAAGCAAAACGACAAAAATAAAGCAAAGTGAAGGCTCCCAGTCCTTGATTATCCTCCAGTAATTTTTCTGATATGGAGTCACCCTGACAGCCCTTGGAGGTGTCCTGATTTAGCCTTAAATTCTAGTTCCTCTGAGAACGTTTGCTTCGTTGCATTCTATCACGGAAGATTCTGTTGGAATCTTGTCAGGCTGGGGCGGGACAGCTTTGTGTGGTGTGAGAGGGTTTGTTTCTCCTTAGTTATGTGCTGATGGCGTCGTAGCACTGCTCTTCTCCTCTGTCCCCTCTGCATAAGACGAAGACAAGAGAGAATGTCTGAAAGGGCGTGCAGTGCAGTGATGGCTAGTGGGAGAGAAAGAGTAGGGGATCAGGGACGAGAAGGCACCTGAGGTGGCAGACAAACCATTTTCCTGTTTTTCCTGCTCTATTCCCAATCTCGGCGTTAGCTGCCCATCAATTCGGCATTTGGGCTCCTTATTTTTTGCTTTGCTCCGTTCTTTCAACAGATATTTAGTTGACTATTTTTACCAGGCACAATTCTAAGTGCTAATTCACCTCCACAAGTTGAAACCAAAGACCTACTCTGACCTGTTTTCGACAGCGTGCACTCAAGGGCTTAGGCTTTTCATAAAACCGGGTGAAAAACCCCTCCCTTCCCACATCCTTCTCTCTTTCTTTTCCTCCCTCTCTTTCTTTTCTTTTTTTTTTTTTAAGATTGGCATCTGAGCTGACATCTGTTGCCAATCTTCTTTTTTCTTCTTCTTTTTCTTCTCCCCCAAACCCCCCAGTACATAGTTGTATATTCTGGTTTGTGAGTCCCTCTGGTTGTGCTATATGGGACACCGCCTCAGCATGGCTGGGTGAGCGGTGCCGTGTCTGCGCCCAGGATCCAAACCAGGGAAACCCTGGGCCCGCTGAAGTGGAGCACACCAATTGGTTATTCAGCTCTCTCTTCTTTTTTCTTTCCTTTCTCGCTTTCTTCCTTGTAAACCTCTTTGCTTTCTTGTCCTAGTCTCTCTCAAAGTTATTTTTTATTATTTAAGTTTTCAAACGTATACCACATATCCATCTCCCAGCTTCAGAAATTACCAACGTTTTGTGAAAGGAGCATTTTAAATTTGAGCACTTAATGACTTTTGGGGAAAGCAGTTTTATGTCTGATCATCATCCTGTTTATAAATAGGCAGTAGGAAGTAATTTGAGCTTTATAACACATTCCCCACATTTTGTCAACCAAAAGAGACACTATATAAATGCAAAATAGATGAAAATCACCATATACAAGTTTTGGAATTCCTCAGAAATCTCTGCGCACGTGAAATCAGTGCCTTGGGGCAACACCTCGCTAGCTCAGATTATTAATACAATAGATACCCTTTTTGACTTGAAATCCTGTAAACTGGGATGTTAGAATTCCTCTACACTGGACATCTGTTAAGCCTGTCAGTCTTGGGGACAGAGCTAAGTAACACCTGGTAGCTGATTACAATTACGCCCTTCGGTGGTGGTTGATGGATTTATTTCAGGGGCCCCGGTTGGGCCTACTGGATGTACATGTACTAAAAGCAAGTCAGATTTTGATAGAGTTTCATGGTGTACTTCTCCTCACTGCTTGAGGCATTTAAAAATAAAATCATTACTACAGTTGTGTCTTCAGAATAATGGATAAATTAAAATGTGGACCAGACTCAGAAGTCAAGTGTTTTCAGTCTTGAGAGGAAAGGGGAAAATATGCGATGACATAATACTCATAAAATCTGTTAGTTTATAAAATCATTTTAAAGCATTTTTTGGAACTTTACATCATGAGGGAGGTGGAATGCACATGCCATAGTGCTCTGGGGGGTGTGTGTGTGTGTGTATGTAGGTGTGGGGAGAGAGAGAAAGAGAGATTCAGAGAGAGACCCCACCACGAAATGAGAGTCTGTTAAGCTTGAGAGGGATGATTACTTGCAGCCTGTAATATAATTTTTAACTTTTGGGCATTAAAGAAGTGTTACTCTATCGTACTGTTATTTCATAAGAACATGGCAAAACGATGATATAAAAATTGAAAACTATCTTCTGCCCAACAGTTATATCTGATATCATCATTTTAACTAACAAATGATTTGAGCGTTGACTGTGTGCAGAGTACTGCCTCAGGAACTGTGGGGCATTCCACGTTCAAGATGTGGCCAGGCTCTCAAGGAACCATCAGTCTGGTAAAATTGTATCTCTGATGCTGAATAATTGACCCCTAAGTGCATGAGTGACTAGGAACTAAAGATTGCACACACCGGCAAATGAAGAGAGTTACGTTCAGTTTCATTTGTGTGGTTTTTTTCTCTATACTTCACAGCAGAAGTAGAACCTTAGGCCAAAGAGGTCGCCTGGTGGACTTTAGATGGAGGATACAGTTATTACCTGCCTCTGCTGTTTATCTCTTGGTTCTTAATTGTCTTATCCATACAGAAAGGTCTCTAACATTTTTTTCTATTGTACAACACTAGTAAAAGTCTTTTGAGTACACTCTCTCAAGACCTGCATTTATTTCTGAATTCTATTCATGTATTACCATACTAGCATATAAGGCACATCATGAAACATAATTTAAAAAACCAAAATTTAAAAGGATGAGGTAAATAGAAGTTTGTGTGATTTCTTCCCTTACCCTGAGGTCCACTACCTCACTTTGGAGACCATTGATGGGTTTCAACTGGGGGACTCCTAAGGCCTCTTCTAACTCTGAACTTTAAGTAAATCTAAATAATAAACCCCCAGTGATTCACTCTGAAAGTGTGCTTGGTCTAGAGCAAATCAAGCAGCCCCTTTCAGAAACCAAAAGCAAATACATTCTGCAGTTGACAGAAGCCAGACGGTCTTCGGGAGCTAATCGTGGGTCCTCTTTAAGGTCATGGTTCCCAAATCAGTCACAATATTCTTAGACTGTGCTATAGCCCTATGAATCTAAGTGTCAGGGGTGGGGCTCAGGAGTTTGCGTTACAGTAATGTCTTAGTAGGCGATCTTAGTGCAGTTAGTAAGACATTAGTGTCGCAAGTGGAAACCACAGCATGCTTTTCTTCTGAGAAGCAGGATCCAGGAAGGAAGAAGCAGCCAAGTGATGTACTGGGAAGGATATTGGAATACATCTTTCCAGGTCATTAGATATTGATTGAACTCATTTATTTGGTAATAGTTGCTTTGATTCTATTTTATGGATATTCCGTAATTTATCCAACAATTCCTTGATTGTTATACGTTGAGGTTGTTTCTTATTTTGTGTTTTCTTGGTTGTTTCTTATTTTGTTTTTTTTCTCCATTACAAAAACTGCTTCAATAAACATTCTTTGGGATTTTTATTAAACATCCATATTTAAAATAAAAATAAGGAATTTAACAATATCCATATTTATTGGTGATTTTATTTCTATGGAATAGATTCTTGGAAGTGAAATAAAAAAGTTGGATCAAAAAGTGTGAACATTCTGCATTTTAATAGATGCTGTCAAATTATTCCCACCTTGGTCATAGTATTCTTTACTGCCACCTACGGTCTAACCAGCAGTGGATGTTAACTTTCTTAATTTTTTGCCAATTTGATAGACAAAAAGATGACATTTTATTGTTGGTCGAATTTGCATTTCCTTGACTACTAATGAGGTTGAGTTTCTTTTCATTTATTCATTTCTTCTGTTAATTTCTTGTTCACATCTTTTAAAGATTATTCCATTCGTTGTCTTTTTCTAAATCAAGGTGTTTGTATGTTTATATGTTAGGAATATTGCCCCTTTAACAGCAACAAGGGGCAAATATTATGCAAATATTATCTCCCACTCTATAGTTTATCTTTTATCATTCTTTTTATAAACAGAATTGAAGCAGCTGAATCATAAGTTTTATATACATATGTATTTTTTATAGAGATACAGTGTTCATATAACATCACATTAGTTTCAGGTATACAACATAGTGATTCTGTATTTGTATATATTGTGGAACGATCACCACAATAAATCTAGCTAACATCCATCACCGTACGTAGTTACCATTTTTTTTCTTTTGATGAGAACTTTTAAGATCTGCTCTCTTAGTCCTATCTTTCCTTTTGGTGCTATTCTCCTAGCAAAATTTCGCTGCTTTTAAAGACGCTTAATAATGATACATTCAACACTTTAGATTTAAATTTAAGTTGCATTATCATTTTTACATGAGGCTAATTACAAGACAGAGGAGTAAATGCATTCCAGTCAAGAGCTAGGAGACCAAGGTGGAGTCTGACCTCTATTATTGCAAGATTTTTGGAAATCACAGTAGGTAAATTGAGGGAAACATGGTACAGAGTGTACCATTGCTCTTTAGTGCTTGGAATGATAATGTCATATTAAATAATACATGCTTATTGCATACTTAATGCAGCTTATTGAACAAGTTGTTCCATAGATGCCCAGGGCCAGAAAACAAAGTAATATCTTATTGATGTTACCAGAGTTGAGTATGTTAATAATATTTTAATAGTTTATTCATCAATGAGAGTAGGATAAACATCCTAAAAGGTATGCAGAGAAAAATTCACAAAAAATAATATGTCCCTATGAAGACAATAATGTTTATTGTCCATATGAAAAAATGACCTAAAGCACTCATAATTTTGATAAATGTAAATTAACATGAAGATACTATTTTAGCTATCCACATGATATTGCTTAAACATAGAGTTGAAGGTTTGAAAATCAGGTATTTCTGTAGTGAAAATGTAGATTTCTACAACCTTTCTGGTTAGCATTAAAATGCTTACATTCTCTGACCCAGAGATGTAAAATTCAGGAGTTTATTCTGAAGAAATAACTAGAGATGGACACAAAAATATTATCTTCCAAATATTCCCCGTAGTCTTATTCGTACTATCAAAAAATTAAAATAACTTAAATCTGCAATAGGAGATTTACTAAATAAATTATAATGATTCTTATTAAAGAATACTATGTCTGTTAAATGTCATCATTATTCATTCATTCATTTATTTTTTCATTAGTTATTGAGCGTCTACTGTGTGCAGAGCATCATGATGGCAGCTGGCGTTATAAAAGCAAATACGTATCACTCCTGGCCATCATAACATGTATATTATAATTTTAGAAGAAATGCACAGAATATTGTTAAAAAAGAGGTTACAAAATATTTTGTGTAATATCATAATGTTACAAAAGAGAACACTCATAGAAGTATAGAGAAAGGTTGGAAAGAGTACATTAAATGTTCATAGTGATTAGTCTGGGTCTTGAGGGTTTTTTTCTTTGTGTTTCTACATTTTCCAAATGTTTTATAGTGAACATACATGCATTATTTTATAAAGTAATTAACACTACTGTGATAGTATCAATTAACTATAAGTTTGACAGTATAAATTAACCTTAGGTGACATAAGTATAGGTTTCTTTGTGTGTGTAGCAGGGGTGTTCTTTTTCATTTGGTCTTTAAAACTCTTGTATTGCCTTCGACATCAATCATTTAGTAAAAGAAGCTCTTCTAAGCTTTCCCTAAAGTTCACTTATCTGCCAGGTGGTTTCAAACTTTGAAATGACTCCAGCCTGGAGGTCTGTCTTAGTCCGCTTGGGCTGCCATAACAAAATACCATAGACTGGGTAGTTTAAACAACAAATTTATTTCTCACAGTTCTGGAGGCTGGAAGTCCAAGATTAGGGTGCCACCATGGTTGGGTTCTGGTGAGGACCCTCTTCCTGGCTTGTTGACAGCCTTCTTCTCCCTGAGATCTCACATGGCAGAGAGAGAAAGAGGTAATGCTCACTCTCTGTTGTTTAGGGCTTTGACATATGAATTTTGGGGTCACACAACTCAGTCCATAGCAAAGTCTAAGCACAGTAAAGGGACACAGACAGCAGAAGCTCAGAGGAGGCAAGGGAAAGGCTTGTGGGCTTGGATGCATGTCCATATGAGGCTAGATGAAAAGGACTACAGCTCTTGAGTCTGAAATGGGAAAGGTTGAGAGATTGATTATAAGGACTTTTAAAACCATGGAGGACAAATTTCTGGGATAGGACATCTGTTTAAGCTAGAAGGAAGCAATACTTAAATGGGAAATTGAAGAGATACCCCCATCCAGTTGGTAATAAATGTATGGACATGTTTCCCTAAAATGTGGAATGGTTGAAAGTAGTTAAAAGGAGCCTGACCTCAAGGGAACCAGGGACCCAGATGGCCTACCCAAGAAGAAGGGCCTCAGGCAATACTTGGGTTTAGCTCTTGGCTCCCCCATGGCCTACCCACAATGCCTTCTGCATTTGACAATATAGAAGGAGGTACAAGTGCACAAGATCTGAGGTATTTTTAGCTAAATTTGCTCAGACGGACTTCTGTCCTCTATTTTTCCCCAAATGGGAGAGATTAAAAGAGGGCCGTCTCCAGCTTAGCAAAGAGAAGGCTGAGGGAAAATATTATTGGGGTTGGTTGGGAGGGTGCGAGGGGAAAGGCTATAGGCAATATATGCCTGATTGGATTTGATTAGGTTTCAGCTTTATTAGTAAGTGAGACAATTAAATTACCTCAAAATTATTTGAGTCTTATCACTGAAAGCTTTTTGTGTTTTCCTAATTTGTTGGTTTATATTCGTCTAGTACATCACCAATGAAATTAGGATATTTATGAGAAAATTAAATATAAAACGTCTATGTCCCAAATTTGTAGATTCTGGTAAATGTTTTTGCTTTTAGACATGACCTGAGGTACAGCTCTTAGAAGAAATTCATACTGTCCTCCCAGTCACTTATTACTGGTTACTAATTAATCAGGATGAAACTGGACTAGGTGGCCAGTGCGTCAGATTATCCTATTCAGCAGTATTATGGAGAATAAAAAACAAAAAAGGCACCTATGCTGATTCCAGAAATTTTATACACACATATACCCCCACATACAGATATGTCCACACAATTACCACCATTAAGCTAAGAAGAATGAAGAGGATCTATAGTTTTGATCATGGAACAAGCTCCATAGTATACTGTTAGATGAAAAAAAGGAAGTTTCTAAAGAGTGGAATAGAAGCACCTCATTTTTGTAAAGTATGTGTTAATATATATGCATAAATTTAAAATGTGGAATAATCAACAATATATTAACCATATCATCTTTGTTTATTAATTTTTGTTGTGTCTGACTTCTTATAATGGCATGTATTTCTTATCCTACCAGAAAAGTGAAAAAAAATAAGAATTATTTTCAAAAGTTTCAATTGGTGGGGAAAATCCTTTTGTTTGGGGGACCTTGCACAGAGAGATAAGTATTTCCTTCTTTGCTTTTTTTAACTTCCGGTTGACGCATTCCCTCCAGCATTCTCTCCCTCTGGGTCCCAACCTTTATCCAGGGAATGAGAATGAGAAATTCAGAAAGTCAAGAGTTCTAGAAATCATCTTAAGCCCAGGACCAATATCTGGAGGCACCTCCTTTGTTTACCAAATGAACAATGGATGTGACTTTATCCATATGCGACAGAGCTGATGAGAGGGCCTCTGTCCTTGCCTTTGGAGGACCCGGTTAGCATCTCCACAGCTAACTTTGTCCTTGTTGCTCATTTGACTGTGGCCTCTTAGGCGTCCCCTCCCACCTGGCTTTCCTGGTGACTGGGGTGAAGTCAGGCACCTACAGGGACATGAACAGTGTGTGAGGTTTCCTCTTGCCCATCTTCTGAGTCTTCTTACTTAGAATAATGGCAGCCACAGTTGCATGGGGTCTCCTGCGGAGGAACTGAGCCCTTTTCTCTTCCACCCTATAGCCAGCCTCCGAGAAGTAAGGCCCCTCATTGACTTGGAGTTGCAAGTAGTCAAGAAAGCACTAGCTCACCTGCCAACTGTGCCTGGGTTTCTTTGAAAATGACATCCTATGCATTCAAGAGACCTCTTTTCTCTTGCTTCTTCATTTGTTGGTTAAGGACAGGGGACTAAGAAATGTGCCCTGCCTTAGTGTGTGAGGAAATGGACTCTCCAACTTCCGTGGGTTTTGTCTGCAATGTTTTTGACACAAAACTCATTTCAATTAATTATTTCTAAAAATTCATAGAATTTTTAAGAAAAGATGGTTGGTTGGGGTGGGTATGGAGAAATCCTGGTATAACTGTGTTGCAAAGACTTGTTGAGGAAAGGTTAATTTGTGGGACTTTAGATAAGAAGGTGTAGGCTGGAGCAGCTTTGTTCTCAGAGGGTAAAGTTATGAAAAACTGATGGGGTGGCCTGAACTTACAGCAGGGCCCTGGAAGCCTCTTCCCAATCGACTGTTTTCTGTGGGTGGTGTTTGGAAGTACTTTTGCTTGATAAGCGCAGTTTCCTTTAATGGCCAGTTGAATCTGAATTCTTAGGCATTTTGCTGACTTTTAAAAAGAGATAAGAGGTAAACTTCGTTAAGAAGTCTCATTTTAGTGGTGTATAGGATTACACTTTGAAAGCATATTTAAATTGAGATCTAAAATGCTGGCATGTTCAATATATATTTTTTTATGCATTGATTATGGAAAGATTCTGTCCATCTGCTTGGAAGTGCAGATGACAAAGCAGGATGGTATCTATTTCAACGCTTTATCAGGATTCTGTTTGTGTTGGGCTTGTGCAGCACTGGGTTTTGGTATTAGCAATGAGTCTTTTGTTTCCTGAGATTTCTTAATGCTTGGTGTGCTTATGTCAATACAGGGAATGGATATTCACTTTCCAGATCTATTCACTCCTGGCTAGGAATTTACAAAGTCACATTTTACAAGTGTATGCACTAGGCATTAATGATTTGTTGAACATGCTGGGTGTGCACTCATCTCAGGGCCTTTAGACTTGCTATTCTCTTGGCCTGAGATATCCGTAGGTTCCACTTCTTCACTTCAGATCTTTACTCACATGTCACTTTCTCAATGAGCCCCATCCCAGTGCAGTCTATCCCTCCACTTATTATTATCTAATTATTTGGTTCCTCATATCTCCTTGCACTAAAAGACAAGTACCATGAGGGCTGAGATCCTTGTCTGTTTGGTTCACTGCTGTATCCCTAGGGCTTGGTACAGTGCCTGGCACAAACAGGTTATTATTAATTGAATGACAATAATTAATTGAAGTGATAAAATTGTGCATGTATGTCACTTTTATTTGGGCATAATTTGTCTGCTTGTAAATAATCCAGACCCCGATGGGAACTGTATCAAGGGACATGGATATGAAGATTGAACACCTGTGAGCCTAAGCATATGTGGAGATGTGAAATGGGAAGGGATCCTCAGGCCTGCTATGAGAGGTGCGGAGTATCACTGTGGTCAGGAGCCTCTTCTCTCCTGCTGCCCCTGCATGTGTCCGGGATCATTGCTGCAGAGTGGACCAGTCATCCCAAGGACCCCCTGATACCCACCGTGGACCCCTGAAATCAGTCTTTTCTGCCAAGACTTGACCCCCTTGCTCTGTTCACACTGCCAGGGTCATTTGTGCTGGGAAGTTTGAGAGTAGCGCCTGTATTTTCTGATTCTTGACCCCCAATTTGAAAAGCCAAATCCTGTACATTCCTTGAGCTCACCTACTGGGTGAGTCTCCACGACTAATTTCATGTTTCATTCCTCCCAGCAGGCAGGAGTCTGTCTGAGCATGGTTGCTATGATATCTAACTTTTGCTACCCTCTAATTATATCTTAGTGGTTTTGGGTAGGAAGCAGGCACTTAGGAACATCTGAGATTTTCTGAGGTTGAGCCTATCACGTTTGAGGCTCATTGGCAGTCACTAAAGATACTGTCTGGTTGTGATGTCTCTTCTGTCTCGTTCAACATTCTCAGCCAGCCTGAAATTTCTGGTCATCTTTCCGGACTGTGGCATAATCCCTGGAAAGTCTCTTTAAAATGAAAGTGGGTAACACATCTACCCCGGGAGTGCTCGTTGGCATGGACTCTCCACTGGAGTGGCTAGTGGAGAAGCAGATAGATCCCTGATAGCATGGGCACCAGGATGGTGCGTTTTGATGGAGGTGGGAGGGTAGAGCCTGGGACCTGGGGCATTGACTGGAGATGGCAGACATGAGCGAATGGCACTGGAAGAGGCCATGACTATGAGGGAACTTGATGTATGGGAAGAAGGGAGATCAGAAGAGAAATGAGAGAGCATGAAAAGAGAGGCATGTGGCACCAGAAAGAATGCTCAAGGTTTTTTTTTTTTTTTTTTTTTAAGATTTTATTTTTTTCCTTTTTCTCCCCAAAGCCCTCTGGTACATAGTTGTATATTCTTCGTTGTGGGTCCTTCTAGTTGTGGCATGTGGGACGCTGCCTCAGCGTGGTTTGATGAGCTGTGCCATGTCCGCGCCCAGGATTCGAACCAACGAAACACTGGGCCACCTGCAGCAGAGCGCGCGAACTTAACCACTCGGCCACAGGGCCTGCCCCCAAGAACCCTCAAGGTTTTGTGCTGGGATTTTCTACAACCTGACCTGCAAGATAATATGTACTTTTTTCTCTTTAAATGGAGAAGTATGCATAAATCATAATCTTAGAAGATTCCTGAGTTGTGAGAATTGGTCCAACATGCTTTGGGTTCATAATCCTATTTATCTCCTTTCTTTTTCTAGATAATAATTGGTTTGGGCTTGCAAAGAAATTGACACAAGTCTTCTTATTTCCCCCATGTCTTCTTTCATGCGAGTTGAGTGTTGAACACAGAGCTGTGCCTAGGAATTGTCGAACCTAGACAAGAAAGCAGATAGGTCAGCTTTGGGGTAATTCTGATGCTGTCAGTGTCTGGAGGCTTCCTGTATTTAGAATGCATGTGTAACATCATCTTTTCTCCCTCAATCCCCACGCTCACTCATTTTGTAGACTCCGAAGTCATTATGGCTTTATGGAGAGGTTGGTGCAGGGCAGAGGAGACAGGGCTCACTCTACTGGGTCATGAGTTCTGGGCACAATGCTGACCCCATCACAGACTCTGCTGACCTATAAAACATGTTGTTAATCTTCTTACTGTCTGTCTTACAAGATCTGGGAGGAAAAATGAGGTAATGTCTACTTAGACCTTTGAGCTTCTCGGAAGAGCAGCCTTCTACGGTAATATGATTTCCTAATGCATTTGTTTGTGTTGTAATGGAGTATAATTTCATTTACCTAAAGTTCTTCAGATACCTCTAGAATATCTGACGGTCTTGTGCAGGGGAAGCAATCTGGCTCTGAGAGTGAGAACTGGGCCTAGTCTAAGACCTATCCTCAAAGGGTACTCAGCCACGTGAGCCAGCTCTAAGTTTATGAGGTGAAGGAAAGGAAGCTGGGAGAGGAAGGAATGGCAGCTAGAGTTGGTGGTGATCGGGAAAGACAGCTGTAATTATCTTAGAGGGTTTATATCATACTTTTAAATCATGTTGTTTTACTGAAGATCAATATCTCAATATATTGTAAAATATATATGTTTATTTTAATTTAGCAATATTACAGATTGGATGACTCATCTGCAGTATTGATCCTGCCATACATCTCTGTATTGATAGACTCTTTAAGGCTCTTTAACCTAGTCCCCTTCAAGATTGACTTTATTATGTTCTTGGGCCACAACCTGGCTGTCTAATAATTTGTTTCTGACTCTGATACCAGCAGTTCCAGACAAAGACTAACGAATTTATACATTCATTTGTAAAATACCTAGTAGGTTACTAAATAATGTTTTATCTTTGTTCTGTAGTTAAAGGAATAAGTAAGTCTTTTTTATTGAAATAGTCATGAACAGTATAATTTTTTGTATAGCCTTTTTAGCAGTATTACAATTGGTTTTCTAGTCAGTCCTAAAAAGAGGAGTTATAACAAAAGGATAAACAGTGGGGGAAGTATATATATGTGTCTTCTTCTCTGACATACAATAAGGATGTCAACTTAGGTTACAGTTATTGTTATTGGACACTTTTGTTGTGGAATTTTCTAGAAGCCATTGGTTCTTTGGCATTTCCAACCCAGCATTTCAAAAAAAAGGTCAGCCTTCTGTAAAGGAATTTTGACTAACTATTGAGTTAACCAGGAAAGAAAACAGTAAGTCTTTTCTTCCAGAGAGGTGACTATATACACTTTTTAATAGCAACATATTTGTATTTTTAGAGCAGTGGTACTAATCATATCCCTTTTTCTGAAGGGAGGAAAAGTGTTACAACTTTCATTTGCTAAGTTATGGAATATAGTGCAGAGAGAACATATCTTGTCACCCAAAATGTAGCATGAAAAAATAAATTCCCACAAAATTGTGTGTCGCATGCCAGGACATATGAAAAAAGTCAGTATTTGTCTCTCAGATTAAGAACATCTTATATAAGGAGATGATGTAGAAATACCATGGAACTGCTCTTTAGACCAAACTAATCTTTTACTAAAAAGTTATCACTCAGAAATGCAGTTCATATCAAGTTAGGTTGCGGGTAATCTTAATAAAATCCCATTTTTGTTGGAGGATGTGGTTGCAAGGACATGGCCACCAGTTGACTCTTGAGCTGGACCCAGGCAATCGGAGGCTTCTCACCCCTCTCCTGTCCTTGGGATCTACATTCTTCCCACCATTCCCACAGCAGGAACCATTTTCAAGGACTTGAAAGAGTACTGTGCTGTTGAGAGCACTTGGAAGGTAGACATGACTGAACCCCATTAAGGCCTGTACATAAACTCTTAAGATTCTGACGAGTGGTGCCAGAGATCTGCTCGTCTTGTGGCCACCCATGACAAGCCTCGGGTGTATGTTCCTTTGCTTATTAAAACCGCCCCCTGCCAGTCTGGAGCGGTTGTCTCTGCCTTCGGTCTCCCCTCGCCTTCCATGGATGGGGGCCTGCTTCGGATTTCACCCAGGGAAGCTCCTGAGGAGGCAAACCAACAATTTTTGATTGCTGATAATTTAGTAAAATTGGATGAGTGTTTCTGAATGTCAAACGTGTTGTGCAATTTTATATCCTCATGTAAAACTTCATGATGAATTTATGAATTTCTGCAATTGTGTATGCATAGAGCTAAGGCATACTTTTAAAAAAAGATTGAAAAATGCACTCTTTGTATTGATCTGTTGCACATTAAATTGTGATGTTTTATTTGAATTTGTTTCAGAATCGAAGCAAACGCTTGGAGAGGGTCCATGTGGTTATTGGACACAAATCGTGTGACCTGGATTCTCTCATTTCTGCCTTCTCGTATGCTTACTTTCTGGACAAGGTGAGGACAAAGAAGATTATGCTTTGTATATTTGAATTATGATGTAACTTTTAAGAACAAGCATTTTTTGGAAAAAAGGAACCTATTAATTTAGTTTTTCATGTTCTGTTTTATTGTTGCAGAGAATAAAGTATTATCATCCACTAATCAACATTTATTGAGCGCCTACTGTATGTTAGGCTTTGTTCTAGTTACTTCTTACCGACTTTCTTCATAAAACATTATTTCAGTAAGATTTGTGTTTTGAAATTAAAAATTAAAAATTTGTATAATAGATGATTACTTTTATGGGAATTCAGAGAACTAACAAAAGCAAGGGTCAGAATTTCTTATTTTCCTTTATCATCCTTCTTCGATAGTCCTGCCCTTGGGAGTAGAAAAATGCGTGCATAATACCCACGGGGACAATATATGAAGGACAGAGTGTATTGGCGGGAATTTTCGGTAGCAGAGGTATTGCATGTCACATCTGTGTTCTGTTTTTGCCTTTTGATCATGGCTTTGTGCAGCAAGGTCATCTCAGTTAGTGATAATCTCCCTCGAGTGAGAATCTTTCTCCTCTGTGAAGTCTATAACACGCCTGTAGAGGTGGAAAAGACCTATCAATAAATTGTTTTAAAATTTTCATTCCATAAAATTCATCAGCCCATGATAATGCGTCACCTTAAAGCCTAGAAAAGTACATTATGTGTGTTTCAGTGCTATTTCCAATTTCACACAATTTTTAATTTTCCGCAGTCTGATTTGTTTTATTCCAATTTTGTTTGGATCCTTGGCTCTGAGAGTATGCATAGCTGATCTAGAGCGATTTAAATTCACACAAAACCCAGTCTTCCAGAATAAGCTGTGGGTGGCAAGAATGGCTTTAAGGCGGCAGCTGACAAAAACACTGGGTAAAATATTCTGATCTCTACATAGGGCTTTATGTCGAATTTATCTTAAAATTTGTTGAACTTTACAAGGGAGATTGGTGTGAGGAGATAAATGTGCCTGTACCACGACATGCATATTAAATACTAATTTTATTTACTGGAGTTTTTGACTCCTAAAATGTTGCTTGTCTCCAGAATGTAAGAGTTGACTGAACCAAACTGGTTTTTAGACTGATGCTGACATGCACTCTCAAGGAAATTATATAATAATAATACCACCACCACCGCTAACTACAATGTCTTGAACGAATATAATAACATGCAATAAAAAGACTAGGAAAAGTAGTTGTGATAAATAAAACAAATAGATAAAAATAAAGAGGTGTGTGGCTTCTCTTCTCCTTCTCCTAAGGCTCGCTGCTAAGCACGGAGACAAATATGGAATTACTGAAGGGTCAGATACTGGGAATTTATTATATTTCTGTACCTTCCTCTTAGTTTACTGGGTTTCACCCCCCTACCAAAGGTCTGAGTCTGTGTTTTAATTTTTCCTGAGAACCTGGCTATTCCCTCTCAGAGTATTAATACATGGGATAATTACAGATCTTTGCAGCTTCCCACGTATGACGCCATTGAAACACTTTCCTCTCTGGTAGAGAAGACCCATTCTACACATGGGGAAAACTGAGGCTCAGAAAGGAAAATGGCTTTCTCAAAATCACACAGCAGAAGCTGGGGCTAGAACCTAGTTCTGACTCCAACTTCAGATTAGATCCTGCCAGCATAGGCTCAGGCCACATAACTCTTGACTCAAGTTTCAATATCAGGAATTAGATATAACTCTATCAATTAATTAGGAAAAATAACTTGCTATACATAAGTTGCTGATGATTGTTACACAATTGTGATTCAGTATTAGCTTGACAGGTGGGAGAAAAACCACTTCGTTGGAATAGCTCTATGTGTTGTATACAATAGCATGTGTGTGCGTGCGTGTGAGTGAGATTCATTTATTCCACTCAACAAATATCTACTAAACGTCTACTATGTCCCAGCCTGTTTTATGTGCTGGGAAACATAACTGAACTAACAAGACCAAAAGCCCTTTCTTCTTAATGCTAGAAAGGGGAGATGGATGATGAAGATGTTAAAACTGTGTAATAAGCACTAACTTGTGACAGAGCTGGAGATGATGTCAGAATAAAGGGCATTTCTTTTCTGCAAAAATTCAGTGTTACCAAACCCTGCTGTCTCTTGGTGATATTTAGGGTTTATTGCTATGCATTCATAGTAATTTTTAAAAGTACCTTTATTTTTTAAAATTCTCGTAGAAAAGTAAGTTTATTATTGTGAATCTGAAACTCTCTGACTCCTACCCATCTTCTGTTTCCCCCAATACCACAATTTTTTTATAAGAGGTTTGTTAATATATGATTTTTAAAATAACATATGAAATCAACAGAGATCATCATCTGGTAGTCTGTGGGCTAAATCTGGCTTGTAAATGAGTTTTCATTAACCTACAAAGTACTTTTAATTTTTAAAAATTAACTGGAACAGTTAAACATCGCAAATAACCCCCTCAAATCTAGAATTCTAGCTTTTCTTGCTTAGTTGACAGATTTACTATCCTGGGCCTGAATGTTTTGCATGTAAACAATTGGCCGGAGGTGAGTGGCAGGCATCTCCTAGAGATGGGACATATGTACCTGTCTGTGTCACCACACTCCTCACCTGCTCTCCATCAGTCATTCTAATTTTATGCCGATTCCATAAAGACGTGTGAATTTGCTTCGTCTCAAGAGGAGAATGTATAAATATATTTTTAAATCATGGAAGGGTTGAAATGAGACAAAATATTTTGAGTGAGTCATGAGAAGTTTCACGTAGAATAACAGATTAAAAATATTAGGGACCACTCAGCCTTTGATAATGTTCTTCTGCTAATCAGGTTCAGGAAAAGTTGGTTATGAATGTCAAATGATTTAACGAGACCAAAGGGCTTGCATTGCCTTTACCACTTACCCTCGGGCTTGAGAAAATGTAGCTGTGTTCTTTCCTCCTGCTGTTGTCAGTGATGCAGCCAACTTTTTTCTTGGTAGGTCAGTCCACCTGGGGTGCTCTGTCTGCCCGTGCTGAACATACCAAGAACCGAATTCAACTACTTCACCGAGACAAGGTTTATTTTAGAAGAGCTGAATATCTCTGAATCGTTCCATATCTTCCGAGATGAAATTAATCTGCATCAGCTAAATGATGAAGGGAAGTTATCTATAACGCTTGTTGGCAGCAACGTGCTGGCGAGGTAAGGCTTCACGTGAGGCTCCGGAGGGAGGTTGATCTTTTAACAAAGGCTCTTCTGGGCAACGTATTACCTTGTTCAGAATTTTTGTGGTTTAGGGAGATGTGTTAAAGGCAGAAGACATTCAGAAGAAAGGGGATAATTTTTCTTCTCTTATGGCAAAATTTAGGCTATGCCAATCCTCTGTTTTTACTTTTGCATTTCAAATACGACATCTTTGAGTGGAAAGTTCTTGTAAAATTGACCAAAATTATAGTTTTAAACCATTCCAAACAGCTTCCTATGGCAATGCAGAGTCCTCTGTAGTGGTGCTGAAAATGTGTAATGAAAATTGAACTTAAACACTAAATAAAACAGAAAAGATCTTAAGAAAGAAATCTCAGTAGCGAAAAGGAAAATTATGTAGGTGGGCTATGAACGTCATTTGATCATTGGCTCATCATTCATAGCATCTTATACTAGAAGAGCAGGATGGATTTTTGAAAGTTCATATAGTTCAAACTCCTTATTTTATGGACAAGACACCTGAAACCCAGTGTTACAAATGACCTACCCAAGGTACCACATGAAGTTAGCAGAAGAGTGGATTAGAACTTGGGTCCTCTGCCTCCTTCAAGAAGCACTTAAGAGTTGCTAACTGGTTGGAGAATCTAAAGGTACATAAAGAGGAATAAGACAAATCCTCTGCCTTCAAGGGCCTTACAACCCAACACAAAGATGCCCTTTGACAGCTCTCGAGTGAAGAGTCACAGTTAACCATCTCAGTGGTTTGAGATGTTAGTTTTTTTCCGCACACTTTGCCAATCTGCTAATTGTAGATGATGTTAACCAGTGGACATTGACTTTACTATACATGAAATAAAAACTTGTACAAGTATCTAATTTTTTATTTAGCCTTTTTTAAGGAAGCATATTAAGGTATGAGTACATCGTAATGCAGTCATATAGTTCATTCAGTTATAAAGAGTTTTGAAAAGAATCTGCCTGTGTGGGGCTGTTTTTATCCCCATGGTATATGAAACACACAAAATTCCTTTGAATAATGTTAGCAATCAGTTGTGGACAACTGGCTGAGACTTATGGGTAGGTCATTTGACTGACTTCAGTTATCAGTGTTCAGGATGATAACGTCCTTGACTAAATTTATGTGTTAACTTTTTCAAACCAACAAATGCAAGCAGATATGGAAAAAGACAATGTGAGAAGCCCAAAGTGTGAACTATGAAACGTGTGTCAATCAAATCTTAGGAAGAGTTTTATCACCAATTAAGATTGAAAAATTTATGCTGGTTTTGAGATGAAGTTGGGAACTTTGGCTTTGAGATTGTTTATGAAACAGAATTCTCTTCAAAAGTAGAGATCTTCGTTTCCTTCATTGCCACTCATTTGCTTTTGGCAGATAGAAAGAATAAAGTTTTTTTATCCATATTTTCTTCTTGCCTTTGATAAAGCCAACTCTATCTTACATATAAATAATGGTGGTGGAAGTAAATAAGCCAAGAGTATTTTTTCTCCAGTGCTGTGGCTGGATGTGCAAGCTTTGGAACCAGGCTCTCAGAGTTTAAATACAAGCTAGTCGCTTACAAGCTTTGTAACCTTGGAAATATTTCTTAATCTCTTCATTCCTCTATTTCCCCATTTGTAAAGTGGGAATTTTACTAAAACCCATGTCATAGGGTCAATTTATAGTATAAAATGTGACAATATTCTGAAAGTATTTATAGTAGTGGCTGGCCTATAGTGGGAGCTCAATAATTATTTAGGTATTATTATTTTCCAACAGCAAAACAAGAGATAGAAGTGCCAAGGTGTAAAGGTCTTCTAAGACTCTTGGGGAGGTAATTAGTTGAAAGGAAGCGTGAAAACACATAGAATAAGGTTCTCCTCTTCTGAGACATGTGAGCTTACTCGTATTTTTGGCTATTGAGAAGAAGTCATTTGTGTGGGAGCAGAGATTAAATAAGTCAAAAAAGTGAGAAAACATGCCATATCTCTTTCTCTTTTTCTCCTCCATTTGCTTTACAGTGAGGACAAAACTTTAGAATCAGCAGTTGTCAAAGTCATTAATCCGATCGAGCAGAGCGATGGCGGGCTTGAGTTCCGAGAGTCTTCCTCCTCCCTCGTGGTGAAAGAGATACTCCAGGAGGCTCCTGAGCTCATCACCGAGCAGCTGGCTCATCTCCTCAGAGGTAAGAGATGACTCCTATTAAATACTGGAAGGCTTAATGGAGTGTCTCTCGACTTGCTCACGCAGAAAGAGTGTGATCCATTCTTGGGTTAACAATCCCTTTAAAGACCACGGGAAGCTTCATCGGAGAGGCAGGGAGTAAAGAGTTTGTTAAAGAATAGCATTATATTGAATATTAAAAATGTGCATTTAAAAATAGGCATGAAGGATCTTTACTGTTTCACTAGATGAGAATATTAAATGGAACTGCTGCACCTCTGCTGGGGGCTGGAAGCGCTCCTCTGGCCATCTAACTGATTCCAGAGATGCTTCTTGCCCCACAACAGCATGAGTATGGGCCAGAATGCCACGTTCCTGTATCGAACTATCTCCTGATACTGATAAATGCCTGGTTTATTTAATATTGTTTGGATGGCAAAATCCTCAACTTTCACGTTGGTGATATTGTATGAGGGCTTTAATAGTGAAATTGTCACCTCTTTCGCCCCCCATCTTCTAATACCAAGAGTATGTTGACTCAATTCTTTTAAGGACTGTTTCCTTCACGTCCTCTGTCTCTACCACAATTTGGAGGGAAAAGCTCCATGAGTGATATAGTTCCTGTAAATGTTTTAGAACTAATGGCCCTAGTAAACCTGTTTTAAATATTTTTCTGTCTACGGACATCTGTAAAAATGCTCTACAGGAAACTGTGCCCTCAACTAAACTAATTAAGCACAATCATCAATCTTTGTGACAGAGCAGAGGGAAAATAAAGGTAATTGGGGATCTCCGCTAAGAGGGAAGTTATTTGACAGTGCAAATGTGTGGGGCAGGCAAACACTAGAGAATATTCTGTTTAAATATCTTGCAAACCAAGAAGTTTGGTTTATTGTTCAAAAAATACATGTGTTATTTAGTAGGAAAGAAATGTTGGTAATGAATAGCTTATCATCATGATTTTCTGTAAAGAGCAAAATCATATGAAACTGTAATACATTGCTGCAAAAGTATGATTTTGTCTTTGATGACGATGATGGCGATGATGACGATGATGACGATGATGATGACATTTAGACTTAGGGAATTAGAAGGGGTGCAGACCCATTTATTAGTTACCTTGATTTTAGTCTTCAGAGACACCAAAAATTAGAGCTATGGGAAAGGACCTTGACTTTTCCTATCATCGGAGATTTTTCCATAAGTTTTGGCTTGAAGTGGCATTAGGAAGTGAGCAGAATAGGGACATCACTTCATGGTCCCTTGAAAATTGGAATACTAGAGAATGAAGTGCCTCTACCTGTGAAGATAGACAATACAGATACTATCATGAGAGGCAAAGTCACTGAAGCCTGGGAGGTGGAAGACGTGGGTGGCTTATTACAGTGGAGAGAGGGCTCTGGAGATCTTTGGCCGAGGTGTGCATGTATATGTATGTGGAAGGGACATGGAACATCATTGAACAGTTTTGCCAAGAGGGAACTAAAGGATGATGATCCGGGGACTTTGATTCTAAAGAAGTAACTCAAGTGTTCACAGTGAGAAGGGCAACGAGCCGATTTTTAAAACTTCCAATATTTAGTAAATATGTTAGAAGAGAATCAAGTCAAATTTTGCTATATTCACTAAACTCAAACATGGATTCCATAGTGTTCCAATCAACACCAAACATAAAGAGAGGTTGCTTACGTGCCTATAAATAAATTTGGCATTCTTTATTTTCATGACGTGAATAGTTCTCTTTCTAAAGGGTTTTCTCTGTAAACAGCTATGATGTTATTTTATATTTTGGGGTGTTTGAAATGATCATTAATTTGACACACATTCCTAGAATGTATTTATGCATTCTCATAGGTTTTGAAGGAAGGCAACATTTCTATGCACACCTTTGCCATAAAGAATTTTGAAAAATGTCTTTCCAGATGTTGTGAGACTAAATATTTATGGCTGAGGCTTGAAAGAGTCTTTAAAAGCATCATAATTAGAGCTCTATGGAAGCTATATTATTATAAACTTTGTACCAAAAACATTTGAATTTACTACAAACTGAGTACTTAATTAATTTGATTGTTCTTTCCCTTTTATACTCGTGGTCATATCCTAAAATACATCATGCTGAGGCACACTGGTGTGCTGTAAGTGGATTTCAAGTGGGCCAAGGTGTTGATCCCCTCAGTCCTTGGAAAGGACCCTAAGAATGCTTCATAGCCCAGTTGCTGAAAAAAATTATAATTTTCAATGTGCTCCTTAACGTGCAAAATGTTGGGCCTACTCTTACTTAGTTTTGCTTTTTAGCTCCTTCTTCTCTGTTCAACGTCTAAGTATTGCGATGCCCTAGAACTTTGTCCTGTGACGTTTTTTCTGTCTAGAGTATCCTTAGGTGACCTCGCTTAGTTCTGAGATTTTAAGTATAATACACAGTCTGTAACTCCCTGTAGCTTCAACCGTGACCTCTCTTTAGAATTCCAGGTTCACATCCAGTGCCTACGTGACAGCTGCACACGCGTGTCTAATTAGCACCACCGCCTTAGCACGGCTGTACTGGAACCCTTTGGTTCTCCGTACCTCCAAACCTGCTTTTATCTCAGTTTCCCCATATCAGTAAAAGGCACCACCAACCACCCACTTACTCAAGCCACAATCTAGAAGCTGTACTTGATTCTTTCCTTTACCTTTCTTCCCACATTGCTCCATCGGCAAGTCCTGCTGACTCTACATCTGGAACATAACCTGAATCCATCCCCTTTTCCCGTGATCACTACTAGCAATCTGATCCAGGCCTCTACCCTGTCTCTCTTTGACTAATGCAATAGCTGCCTGACTGTTGCCTTATTTCCTCCATAAAATCTATTGTCTAGGAAGTAGTCAGAATTACCTTTTAAAAATGTAAATCAGGTTATGTCAATCTCCTTTTAAAAGCCGTCATACTCGGATCCCAGCACCTCGCCCTTGCAGTGCACAGCACAGTCTTTCCCCTGCCTGCTCCAACACCATCTCATGCTATTTCCCCCTTTCCCATGTGTGTTCCAGGGACAGGGGCCTTTCAGGTTTTCAAATATGCTAACTTTCCACTCGAGGGTTTATATAAGCTGTCACCTCCTTCTGGAATGCTAGTTTCTATCGATTTACTCATCTTTCTTTCTGTCTGTCACTAGTCTCCTCCTCGCTCTTGCTCCTTCGCTCCACAACAGAGGCTTCATGAGAAAAGAGACCTTATGTGCTTAGGTCCCTGCTCCACTGTCGTGTCTCTGGTGCCCGGAACAGGGCCTGCCACATAGCAGACCCTCCATAAACACTGTCATAAAATGAATTTCGCAAGATTCTTTAGATACTTTATATTTTTATGACTAAATTGACCTAGTTAGTACTGTAATATTTTAATTTCCATTGCATTCCAACCCATCCCTCCAGCATTCTTAAAGTTCAGACTTTAGACATTGTTCCTTCCAATAATAAACCTTTTTTTTAATTGCAGTAACATTGGATTATAACATTATATAGCTTTCAGATATACATTGTAATATATTTTGAATTCTGTGTAGATTACATCATGTTCACCACCCAAAAACTAATTATAGTCCATCCCCTCACATGTAAGTCTAATCACCCCTTTTGCCCTCCCCCCTCCCCTATGGTAACCACCAATCCAATCTCCATTGCTATGTGTTTGTTTGTCGTCGTTTTTATCTTCTACTTATGAGTGAGATCATACGGCATTTGACTTTCTCCCTCTGACGAATTTCACTCAGCACAATACCCTCGAGGACCATCCATGTTGTCACAAATGGCTAGATTTCATCATTTCTTATGGCTGAGTAGTATTCCATTGCGTATAAATACCACATCTTCTTTATCCATTTGTCCCTTGATGGGCACCTAGGTTGCTTCCATGTCTTGGCTATTGTGTATAATGCTGCAATGAACATAGGGGTGCAAGTGTCTTTATGCCTTTGCGTTTTCAAGTTCTTTGGATAAATAACCAGCCGTGAGATAGCTGGATTGTATGGTAGATCTAGTCTTAATTTTCTGAGCATACTCCATACTGCTTTCCATAGTGGCCGCACCAGTTTGCACTCGCACTAGCAGTGTACGAGGGTTCTCTTCTCTCCATGTCCTCTCCAACATTTGTTGTTTCCTGTAAACCTTTTTTTCTTTTAACTTTTAGAAGTCCTAGTAGAATTTGTTTTCTTATTTTGCAAACATTTGTTTTTATTTTCATCTTTTGGTTGTCATTATATATATAATGTATATATGTATCATTATAGGTATGTATACACAGTACATATATAATATACATTATATGTATCATATATATTATATATATGTATCAAATACATATCATATACATATGATATGTATCATATACATTATACAGAATTTTAATTCTTTCATGGAGTATAATACTGTACAGAAAAGAATACAAAACATGAATATAAAAACAAAAATATACAGCTCAGTGAATTATCACAAAAGATATGTCTTTTTAACAATTATCTAGGCAAAGAAATAAACAAGATGACCTCCTTGTGCCCCTTCCTATCACTACTCAGTCCCTAACTAACTAATGGTAACTAGTACTCTGATTTTTATGGCACACACTTCCTTGATTTCTTTATAGTTTTACCAGCCCTGCATGTACCCTGTAACAGTACAGATTGGTTTTGCCTGTTTTGTATATTATATAAATGAAATAATACGGTATGCACTCTCATTGTGATTAGATCTCTACATTGATATTAAATGTAGCGTCTATTTGCAATAGGCCAGTTATCTGTCTATCATCTATCTACTTATTATTTATTTATTTTATTACTTATATCCTCCCTTCTTCCATAGGATATTTGAAGTGGCTTACAAAAATGCATGCAAATATAATGCAACAGAGAAAAATTTCAGAGTCAGGAAAAATAAAAACCTGTAGAGAAAGGAATAAGATCAAGATAGAATACAAAAATTTGCAGGAGTGAAAAACGTATTCAATTTGAAACTTTGGATATGAGCTTCCTGGAGAAATGCAATCAGTTGTAATATTTATATTATTACAAAAAACCCCCACATATTCCAGTTCCTCATTTAAAAAAGTGTTTAAATCTAAAATATTTTTTCCTTGCATAAGCCTTTTTTATTGGGGTGGGACAGAGATTGGCCCTGTGCTAACATCTGTTGCCAATCTTCTTCTTTTTTTTTCCCTCCCCAAAGCTCCAGGACACAGTTGTATATCTTAGTTGTAGGTCATTCTAGTTCTTCTATGGGGGATGCCACCACACCATGGCTTGATGTGGTACGTAGGTCCGTGCCCAGGGTCCAAACTGGCAAACCCAGGCTGCCGAAGCAGAGCGTGTGAACTTAACCACTCGGCCATGGGGCCAACCCTGCATAAGTCTTCTTGAAAAGACACCTAATAATGTTGTAGACATCCTCCAACATATGTAATGGCGGTTTATACAAGAACTGGGCACAGTGTGTCAGACACTTCTCCCTCCTCAATTGATCAGTGTATGGGGATTGTTTTGATTGACTTCACTTGTAGTCCGGTAACCTTATTTTCTGGTCCAGATTTTTCTAGACATGCTGCTGTTTTTCTCTAAATACAAGAAATAAACATTTAAATTCAGTCATACTGGGACTTTTGTAATCTTGTACTTACTGCTGTAGATATATATCAAAATGTTGGCTTTGTGGGATGATATTGTACTCAAATGTTGGGGTAGAAGCTGTTTATTATGGATGTTGTTAAAAGACCATTTGTATACCAGTTAGAAGTAGGTATTGTGTTGACAGTGTGGAAGTAACCTGCTGTGTTTCTCTGAGAATCTGCCCTGTCCATGGACTGTCTGGGCCCCGCAGGACAGTTATGGGTAAATGTCAACAGGTGACTCATTCTCGGCCAGTGTGTGTTCGGGCTTTGTAGGGGTTTCAATAAAGTCAACATAATTTGCATTTTCTTAAATTAATACTTCTTCAAATAGCTAGGTCTTGCTGTTGTCTTTTAATAGGACATACTTCAAACTTAGAAACTTCAAGAAACAAATCCTTAGCATCACTTCTGTCTGGAAAGGCACAGATTTACTTACGTAGATTATTTTCTAATTATTTGTGTAAGAAAAGAATGTGCTCATTCAGATGAGATCAAAAATGACCCTGAGTTTTGGAAATTCGTCTTTCCGCCTCTTCCTTCCGCTCCCTTCTCTGTGTTTCCTGCTGGGGTTCTTCTTTGCCTCCGTGTTCTTTCTCCTGCCCGCCTTTCCCCTTCATCTCCTTCTCCTCCTCCTGCCTTTCTCCCTCCAGCTCTCTGCTTCTAAGATCTTGTTGTTGTCATTTTCAAACAAGCTGCAACCTGACCCATCTAGAAGTCACACTACACAGTCACAGTGCCCTTAAGTTGGTGTTTGTTTATGTCCTGAGTTTGTGCCAAAAGCAAACAATTAGAGATCCGCCACACTCTTCAACCTGTGTTCTTTTATTTCCCCAGAGACGTGTATGGGAGGACTGTTGCCAAATTTAAGGACCATTCAATTGCTAAATCATCGCATTGGGGGTTTGTGTGTGCACACATGTGTATTTGTGTGTGTGTGTGTGAGTGTGTGTATTTCCAGGAACCCACTGGCGGCGATGACATTGTAGCCACTGATTACCGGGCATGTTTCCATCAAGACCACACTTTACTCGAAAGGCCTTTCACGTTTGTTTGTAGAAGCCTTGACAGAGCCACAATATAAATAGTGAAACAAGTAACAGCAATGGTTCACAGCTTAGAACGTGGAAAAACTGTGCTCTAGGTTTTTACGAAATAAACTCTCTCCTTTCTATTGGTAATTCCATTTGAACTTTAATAAAGAATAGTTGTTTGCTATTTTAGTAGCCTGGATTAGCAGCTTCAAAAAGATCCTTTTAAGGAGGGCAAATAGGAAAGAAACAGAGCCAAATTTTTTCCTTTTTTTTTTCCCCCTCTTGTCCAAACAGTGAATCATCCATCTCCTGAAATGGTTACGAAGTCCAAAGGGAATTACGTTGCTGTTTTGCTTAGGAAGAGGGAAGACCTGTAGTGGGGGTAGGGGAAAGAAAGGATTTTTTTCTGCTAGATAGAAAACCAGAACAATTCCTCCACTTCAGAGTGTTAATTATTTCTTCTGCCATCCAAAGATACGCCTTATTCTTGGATTCAGACATTTTAAATTTACAAGATTATTAAACACTTGAATAATACGCTTCTTTTTTTATCCCTTTTCAGACAAAAATGTGAGCTGAGTTGAATTCTCTTCTGTTCTTCCTTCTTTCCCTCACCCTTCCTCTCTCTATTATTCATTCTTTAATTATTTTGCTTCAGGATGAAAAAAATCATTCCCATGTGAAACAAGGAAAGAGATTTAAGTCTCTTCTTTCCTGCTAAGAATTCATCATGCAGAATATGCCTTTACTGTGGTGGATGTTTTCCCCAAACAACTTCTGACTTCGTTAGATCGTGTTTAATATTAATGCACTGCAGTTGCTTTTGGCGAGAAGTCCTTCACTTCTCCATTCTTTAGAACAAAGAATACTGTGGTTGATTTTTTTCTAATGGAAGAAAATGTTTGTTCCTATTTTATTATAATTGCTTTCTTGTTGCTTGTTGTTATCCCCCCCTGGCCTGTGAATAGCTGGGACACTTTTGGGCACACATGTATGGATTTAAGTATTTTTTAGTTCTTCAGAATTTGCTGGAAGTTAAGTCAACACTTAAGCCAAAAACAGATTTGATTTTGTTAAGATGTGCCTTTCTCTGCTGTATATCCTGATACTGATGTTTAATTAAGGATGTAGCTAAATGGGTCTCTAATGTGAAGCAAAAAAATTTGCTTTGGGTGCGTCCCCCGGATAAAGTTGAGATACAGCCTTTCTTATGCAGTAAAAACAGCACAAGCTGTGGTGAGCATCTTTTTGAGTTATTTTTTCTTGCTTATACCAGTTCGTCATCTCCTTTCTAATGGTTGTCAAACTTAATTATAAGCCAGTATCGGAAGCCTGTTTTTATTGAATTATTCCTTAGGAGTCTGTTTAGTGCAGCATCTGTTATATTAATTTCTGAACACTGCCTTTCTATTTCATGTGTTTTAAAATTAAAATCCCCAAATCAAAGAAATTGGATTCTTGGTTTGACTGTAAACCAGGGATATTTTTGTGGAGTTTATCCCTAAGTATCTTATATTTCGATGCTGTTACAGTTTTTTTAAATTTTTCACTTGGATTTTCTAATTGTGATTGTTTACAGAAACAGGAAATTTTGTAATTTTAACCTTATATCCAGCAACTTTGCTAAATTTACTTACTATTATAAGCTCATTTGTAGATGCTTTGAGTTTTTTACTTGCACAAACATATCATCCATGAGGAAAGACAGTTTTGATTCCTTCCTTTCCTTTCCTTATACCTTTTACTTCTTTTGCTGCCTTATTGCTGGCTGGGATTCACAGAGCAGTGTTGAATAGAAATAGTAAGAGCAAGCATCCTTGTCTCATTGCGGATTTGAGGTGGAAGGCTTTCAATACTTCACAATTAAGTACAATGTTTGCTTTCTTTATTCGGGTTTTATAAATGCCCTTCATCAAATAAGGAAATTGTCTTGTATTTCTAGTTGGCTGAGATTTTATATAATGATTAAATCTTGGATTTTATCAAGTAGTTTTACTACTTGACATCTATTGATGTGATCATATGATTTTTCTCTTGTTCTATTAATATGGTGAGCATTATATTGATTGATTTTAGAATGTTAATTTAAAACATTAATTCCGAGGAAATTCCTGCTTGATAACTATACAATATCCTGTGGTATGTTGCTAATTTGATTTGGGACTAATTAAAAAAATGTTTGTTTTGCGTTTGGGTTTATGAAAGAGGCTCACCTCTAATTTTTCTTTCTTGTAATATCCCTGTTGGGTATTGGTACCAAGATTATGCTGGATTCAGAAAATAAGTTGAGAAGTGTTCCCTCTTTCCATTCTCGGGAAGAATTAGTGTACAATTAATATATTTCTTTCTTAAATGTTTGGAGCTATGAATATTAAACTATGTATTCCTTTTTAAATAGATAAAAACCATCCAGATTTTTAATTTCTTTTCCTGCCAGTTTTGGCAAGTTGAGTTTTTCTAGAAGTGTCCTCTTCCTCTAAATTTTAAAATCTGTTAAAGTAAAATTGTAACGTCAGTAGAATCTGTAGTATGTCACTGTTTTGTTCCTAATATTGGTAAATTATGCCTTCTCTCAGTCTTTTCTCTCTATTTTTCTTGAGCAATTTTCAGAAATATTTGTATTGGTCCTTTCAAGGACTCAACTTTCTGTTTTGTGAATTTTCTCCAGTGTGTTTGTTTCCTATATCTTTGAGTTTTGCTCTTATTCTTTATTATATCATTCCTTCTACATTTTTTAGTTGAATTTGCTGGTTTTTAAAAAATGTCTTATGCTTTTGAGGATATGAAATTTCCTCAGAGCTTGGCTTTAGTTGCATCCTACAAGTTTAAATGTCGTATTTTTATTATCATACAATTAAAGTATATTCTAATTTATGTTGTGATTTTGTCTTCTACCATGAGTTATTTAAAAATGCATTATTTAATTTTCAAACATTCAGGAATTTTCTAATTTTGTTTTATTATTGACTTTCGGACTATTTTCTCGGTGGCCAGAGAATATAACTCTGTGACTGAAACCCTTTGAAATGTGTTAAGACATGATTTATGCCTCAATAGATGTTAATTTTGGAAAATGTTTCTTTTGCACTAGAAAAGAAAGTATAGTCTGTCGTTGTTGATAACAATGTTCAACATATGTCAACTAGTCGAGTGTGTTACTCATGTTACTCAAATATTCTACATCTTCACAGATTTTTTTTTCTCCTCATTCTGAGGGTTGCTAAAATTTCCCACTGTGACTGTATATTTATCTCTTCGTCCAGTTTGCCAATTTTTGCTTTATATATTTAGAAGCAATGTTATTAGTGCATACAAATTAGGGGTTAATGTATTTTCCTGAGGTTTGCCCCTTTTATAATAAGGAAATATTTGTCTTAATCTCAAGTATAGTCATGTGCCGAATAATGACATTTGGGTCAATGACGGACCTCATATATGATGGTGGTCCCAGATAAGTGCCATATAGCCTAGGTGTGTAGCAGGCTATAACATCTGGGCTTGTGTAAGTACACTCTGTGATGTTCGCGCAATGACGAAATCACCTAATGATGCATTTCTCAGAACGTATCCCCATTCTTAAGTGATGCATAACTAATTCTTGTCTTGTAGTCTACTTTGTCTGATATTGGTATATTACATCAATGTTACATCTTTTTCTATACTTTTACTTTCAACCTTTTAATATCATTATATTTACGGTGTGCTACTGTAAACAGTATATTGCTGTTGTAGTTTTTAAAATTCAATTTGATAGTTTTTGTTCTTTTTATAGAAATGCCTTGTCTCTTTACTTTTTTTTATTGTGATAAAAAAATGTGATGTTAAATTTACCATCTTAATCATTTTTAAATGCATAGTTCAGTAGTGTTAGGTATATTCACATTGTTGTACAACAGATCTCTAGAACATTTTTATCTTGCAGCCTTGAAACTCTATACCCACTAACCACTAATTGCCTCTTTACATTAATGTAATCACTCTTACACTTGGCTTCAAATTTGTCATTTTGCTATTTGTTGTCTACTTGTTTGACATTTTCCCGTTTTCCTCTCATTTCTTTAGTGCTGTTGTACTAAATAGGGTTTTTTACTATCTTCCCCCCTTTAGCTTGTTAGTTATGAATTCTTTAAAAAAATTCTTTTAGTAGTTCCAAGAGAGGTTACAATATATAATTAAAATCTCATGTAAATTGATATTTCAACCACTTCCCTGACAATCTAGGAACCTTCGAACAATTTCTCTCTACATAGTCCCTTCTTCAATTTGTAAGCATTGAAATGCATTTTAATTACACATGGATTTTAAGCTACATAAGATATTATAATTGTTGTATACACTGAATATTGATTTATTTTCACCCACGTGTTTATGCTCTCCAATGTTCTTTCCTTCCTGCATGTCTTTGTTTCCATCGGTAATAATTCTTCTCTGCCCTTACTATTTCTTTTAGTGTGGGTCTTCTGGTGACAAATACTTCCAGTTTGTTTTTCTGGAAATGTCTTTATTTTGCCTTCATTTTTTCACGTTTTCACTCAGTATAGAATTCTTGATCGGCAATTATTTTATATCAGCACTTTGAAGATATAATTCCATTGTTTTCTGATTTGCATCACTTAAATGAGGTCAGCTCTCAGTTTTATTGTAGCTCCTTTGACAGTAATATGTATTTTTGTCTCTGACTGATTTAAATTGTTTTCTCTCTGTCATTTTTATCAGTTTGACTGTCATGTGCCTAGAGGGGTTTTCCTTGCGTTTGTCCTGATTTGGGTTCATAGTTTATCTTGAATGTTAGAGTAATATCTTTCATTAATCTTGAAACATGATTGGCCACTGCCTTTTCAAATATTGCTTCAACCCCATTCTCTCTCCTCTCCTAGGGAGCCCCTATTACACATATGTTAGACCTTTTCTCCGTGTCCCCTATATCTCATGCTCATGTCTATATTTTTCATCCCTTTTTCCCTCCATGCTTCCGTATGGATATTTTCTTTTCTTCTGACATTTTTTCCGATTCACTAATCTTTTCCTCAGTGTGTCTAATCTGTTGTAAAACACATTTTTGAGTTTTTAGAATTCAGTTGTTAAATTTACAGTTTCGAAATTTCATTTGAATAATTTCATTTATAGATTCTAATTCTCTACCGTAATTTTCTAACTAATTATTTTTATTTCCTCTGGAGAGTTTTTCCTCTGGAGTTTCCAGTCATTTGGTCATATTTCCTTTATGCTTGGTAGTTTTTTATTGAT
The DNA here is from genome assembly GCF_021613505.1 of Equus quagga. Classification (NCBI taxonomy): domain Eukaryota; kingdom Metazoa; phylum Chordata; class Mammalia; order Perissodactyla; family Equidae; genus Equus; species Equus quagga. The sequence goes on from NC_060272.1 coordinate 95,821,100, forward strand.
TGCTGAATATCGTATATGAAAAGAGCAGAGATGATGAAGCTATGTGTGATGAAAACATTTTGCTCTAGACAGGATTTATTGTTGCGCCTCAAAGACAGAAGAATGTCAGGTAAACGTAACCTATTCTGTGTTTGAGCTGATTCAAATCAGGATTTCAGTCTTCATGAAGACTAATCTGTTTTTGCTTCACCCGTCTCCTGTGGTAGGGGTTGGCAAAGTTTTTCTGCGTAGGGTCAGAAAGTAAATATTTTAGGTTTTGCAGGCTTACAGTCTCTGTTCCACCTACTCAGTCTTGTCATTGTAGCCCAAAAGCATCCATAAACAATATGTAAATTAATGGGTGTGGCTGTGTTCCAATAAAACTTTAATTATAAAAACAGGCAGTGGGCCAGATTTGCCCTGCAGACCATAGTTTTCTGACCTCCCTCCCAGGATGTAGCTCTCCAGGGGTCTCATCTCAAAACCTGTGTTATTTAATGAAGACTCCTTCTCTATGGAGAGCCCTAAAGTCCCATTTTTGTCTTCCTACCCCTGTGAAACTACCTTTAGACCTGCTAACCTTCTCAGATGTTAGCCACAACCCAAGAATGAACAAATACCCTGAGGGCAAGAGCAACATCAAATGTCAGGTTCACCTCTATGAAACTTACTTTCGCTCCAGGATCTTAGCTTCTAAGATAGTCCCCTGGATAACTCTTTGATGACTTCAAACATTTTTTTTTTTTGCATTTTTTCTAGCTTTTCTCCTTATTCTTGGGACAAGTAGTCTATCAGATCCAGAAACATATGAGGATCGTTTTTGAAATTCAGATTCAGTGTTACCTCAACAAAGAGTGGGAAAATCATCTTTATATTTTGGATTTTGCATCAGAAATTGTCAGACCACAGGGTATACTCAGAAGCCAGTTGGCCACCCGCAACTTTTAAACGATAATTTGTCTTGAATCTCTCCGTCTCTACCTGCTGACTGCTCCTTCCTTAGTCCTCATCTCAAACAGCCTTCTAATCCTCCTGATATGCCTTTCCTAATTCATTCTCTACGTGGCAGCCAGAGTGATTCTTATGAAACATAAGTTTGAGAATGTTACCTCTCCCTGCTTCAAACTCTTCAATGACTCCCCATTTCCCTTAGAATATAAAAGATACACTATAAGATAGCTTGTAAGACCCTTCATGACCTGCCCCTGTCTTTTTCTCTAACCTAATTTTTCCACATTCTTTCCCCTAAAACCATACTATTTACTTCTAATTAGTTGCTTTTCAACTTTTGAACTGGCCAGAGCTTTTCTCCCTCAGTGCCTTTGCACACAACCTACCTGGGGCGTGATCTCCTTATCTTGCCTTTGCTTTAAGTCCATCATCATTGTTCAAGTCTCAACTTAGGTTAGCTCTCTCTAGGAAACCTTTTCTGATTCCTAAATTCTAGCCTAGATTCAGAGTACTGTGTATGTCCCCAGTGATATTTCTTATACCCTCTGTACTGAAAATTTGTGTGCTTACTTATTTGTAGCCCCTAAAATATTATGAGCTTCAAGAGGCAAGACTATCTCCATTCCATCTTGAATCATTAGCATTTAGCACAGTGTCTGGCCTATAATAGGTGCTCAATAGTTGTTTGCTGAAGGAATGAATGAATGAAATGCTATAAATATATTTGGCATTATTTACTTTTCATTATGATACTTACATTCATTGATTCTCAGTATAATCTTAGAAGCTGGGAAAGCAGTATTATTTCTGTTTTAAAAATGGGCAAATGGGAACAGAGAGGCCAGTTGACTTGTTTGGGTTTTTCAGGATGTTTAATGGTGAGTGTAGATCTAATCTCTAGGTTCTACAGGTCTCAGCATAGATGTCAAGATTGGATACCATAGTCTTCTCTCATGCACTATTTCCTTTCTCCTTTCACATCCTTGCTTCTTTCTTTGTTTTCCCTCCCCCATCACTATTATTAAGGCCACATTGAAAGCTAGAGAGATGGTGTCACTTTGATGAATCAATAGGTTTGGGGATTTTTGGAGAGTTTCATTATTCATCATTAAGCAAAGCTTCTCTTTCCCCCATGACTCCACCTAAGTCTTGGCTCAGGATGCAGGGGAAGGAGATGTGACAGGTGGTAACTCCTTCTTTTCAAGGTGAGATTGTGCATACAAATTCCAGGAGTACGTGAGAGGTTGGTCATTGATATTGGCAAATTCCTTTGTAATCGAAACCTGTGATTGAGACCCAGCTTGTGAAGCCTTATAATTAGATAATAGTAAATAACTTCAAAACTGTGTATGGTGTCTGGAAGATGGGGAATGGGTTCCAGGTTCACCACCTTGTCAGATTCCTTTGCTGCTGACAGTGGGATTATGCAATCATTAAATATTAAAAGGAGGAAGTTATATGTGAAATCAGTAATATGATGAGTGGGAACAATCTTTTCTGTGGTCTGTTAAAGGGACTATTAAAGGGAAATACTAACTAGCATTTACTATTTTTAAATAGTTTACCATTAGCTTCCATTCTGAAATCATTTAAAACCAACGTATGTCATTTTTGTGTGTTTGTGTGGGATGAGGGAAAGCTATACATTTTGTTTCTTTAGCCATGAACTCTGTGCCAAATGTGTCACAGTCAGTTAAGTTGTAGAGATTAATACCTGGAGAATAATGAGGCAGGGCAGATAGTGTCTGAAGCGTTTCTAAAAATTGCCTCTTGAATGCTACGTGGTAGAGGCCTTTGGTCCAGGCAAGAAACTGGAAGTGGAAGCCTAGATGGAGAGGCCAGAAAACACTGACTTCCCTCGCCCCTGTCCTGGCCTGGCTAGAAAGTTTAAGGCCATTTTTATTCATGCCTTTCAGGTAGCATCCTTTTCAAGTGGATGACCATGGAAACCGAGAAGATCTCGGAAAAGCAGGAGGAAATTCTTTCTATCCTGGAAGAAAAATTTCCTAGCTTGCCTCCAAGAGAGGACATCATCAACGTCCTGCAGGAGACCCAATTCAGTGCTCAGGGTGAGTGGCTCTGTCCCCAGCTCTGCCACTGCCCCTGAGTAGGGCTGGTTTGTGGTGTGGAGTGTTGCCAGGCCCCAGAAGGTGAATTTGAGTGTGCCTTCACTCTCTTCCCTGTTGTTTGTGCTTGTGGAAGATTTTCAGGCACCTGGGAGCAGGCGGCCCGTACTGCAGCCTCTCCTCTGAGGCCTGTGTGTCTGGATGTGTGGTTAATTCTCATGTCTAATGCGCACCCCAGATGCATCATTATATGAAATCCCTGTGCTGAGAGGGGTTTATTTTGAGATGGTGGCAGGAGCAATGTCAAGCACAATGGGATTTCATAAATCAATTAATTTTAGAAAAAAGTAATAGAGAAGACAACTAAGCAGACAAAATTGTTCTCTGAATCTAGGCTTTATCAGGACAGTGGATTTCCTGGATCAATTGTTTTATAATAATAATAAATAGCTGTAATTCATTGAGTGCCTAATATATACAAGGTTCTGATGTATAATTTGCATGGATTATTTTACTGGTTCCTCACGACAACCCTGAGAGTCAGGTGCTCTTATTAGGCCCAATTTTCAGATGAGAACACTGAAACACAGAAAGGCATCTTTGCTTTCCTGTCATCACACACACAGCTGTCAAGTGGCCAGGACAGGATTTAAACCCAGACAATCTACCTTTAAGGTGCACAGCTTTCTCCCTTAGTTTGGAATCCCCCGGGGGCAGACCCTGAAGAAGCCATTGATGTGGGAGGTGATCCCAAGAAACACTGATGAAGGATGGAGTGCCTTATCCAGCTAGTTAGCTCTGTGGAAAGCCAGGCCTCCATTCCACTGGAGAACTCTGTGAAAGGGTGTAAAATTACACCTCAGTGTTACCCTACCCAAGGGATGCAGTGGTGTGTGGGAACTTGTTCATCTGAGCTCCAAGAGCTGATTGTTACATTTTCAGGAATTTTGTGATTGGGTTGATGTTGGATTGGCAGTTGACATCAGCCATGGTAGAAGTATTACACCACAGAAACTGTTGAACACTACAAATCAGGTTTTGTGGCTGGTTGTTAAACATGGACCAGCAAACCACTGGAATATTGAAGGCTACTCAGTCCCAGGGGCTGTTAATTCCTCCAAAGTGGGCTCTGGTGGCCAGAGAAAGCCCTGAGGAAAAGAGATGGAGATGCAGGTGTTTGAGTGTCGTGCTGGGGCACACTGCAGTGGTGACATCTGAGGAAATGTGTGTGTGGCACTGACACGCCTGCCACACCTTCTGTTACATGTGCACATGTGAGGATGTATGTGATGCGTGTATATCTACATGATAGTATACATGTTGTCATTCATTTTCACAGCTAGGCCAAACTTTTAATGTCACAATATAGTCTATAAATCATTTTAAGCTGCAGTATGATAGATGGCGACCTTTCAATCTTCGAGTCAAACAAAATCTTTAGTATCTGTTTGTTTCCCCAGACTATTGTGATTAACAGTGTTCTAAGTTGGAGGGCAAATAAATCTGGCGTCAACACACATCTGGGAAAGGGATTTGTGTTTATAAATAAAGCTTTGCTGGGCTTTATCATGGGTCTTCTGCCCAGGGGGTTTGTCCTAGTCAGATGTAATAACCTAGGGTGACAACTATTAGATTAAGCCAGACCCTTGCCTGTTTCCCAGTGATAGGTTTTCTTGAAGCACGTTGGGCAGCTGACTAAGACTATGCAGTTCTGGATAATTTCACCATTCTGGATTATTCCTCCCATCATTGAAAGAATTCAAAATCTCCTATTGCCAGAGACTATTACAAGGGTGACCAACTTATTTATGACAGTTTTATGGGTCACATTTATAAAGTGCATTTTGAATAAAATTATACTAGAAAACATGGGGCTCACCTAAATGCATCCTGAAAGCAAATTTTGGCCTTGTTTGGTGAATTTGGCTAGGTCGCATGGTTGTGCTAGTTTTTCTTCATTTTCCCCCCTCCTCTCATTCCTTTCTCTGCCCTTGTCTGCTCTGAGCCTCCGGAGGCTGCCCTTGAAGATTACTGGCTTCTGCTTGTGTTTGATCACTGGGAAAAGTTAGCAGTATGTAAGGACATGGAGATTGAGGGGAGGAGAACAGAGAGGCCGTAGTATTTCTTCCCTGCTCCCTTCCAGCTTTGACCCTAAGTCTCTGGCAGCCCCTCTTCGACAGTTCCACATTTCTATTTCCTTCCCTTGTCCCTTTGCTGGTTTCTGGATGCCTCACCACCTTTGATTCATTTTCTCAGACCCACCCAGAGCTCTGTAAATGTCCTGCCATTAAAAAACTTTCTTTTGCATCATGAGGGGTGAATTCTGTTTCCTGCTGGGATCCTAATTGATGCAGATATTGTCACTAATGTAATTTTTGCCTTAAAATGTGTGTGTTTGTTATGGATAAAAGCGATATTGGAGGGAAAAATATTGAAATTAACAGATGAATTCTTTAAATAATCCCTTGATATTACCAAAAAAAGTTCCCCCAAATATAACATTGTTTTTTTCCTCTCATCCGCAGGTTTAAGTATTGAACAGACAATGCTAAAGGATCTAAAGGAACTGTCAGATGGAGAAATCAAAGTGGCCATTAGTACCATGAACATGACCCTCGAGGTAAGGATGAGAACTCTTTCAGCAGTGATAGATTTTACACAGTTGCAGTCTGAGCAACTGGAATATAACTCTCTCTACCACATACGTCAGTGTTAGTCTTTTGCTGTGAATGCTTCTTTGTGATATATTTGACTAGGAATGCAGGTTCTTATTTTGGGTGAAAACAGTATGCTAAGTCAATGAAAAATGCCAAACCTAAATTCCCAAGATGAGTGCCGTTTCATTCGTCTCAGTAAAACAAAATCTAAAATTCAAACACTCATGCGTGTGTGTGTGTATATGTATAGTCTGTTTGATGGCAATGATTATATATATGATTAGATTTACTTCCTTTTTTTGTGTACCACCCCTCATTGTCCACAGAACTTTTCTAAGGAAACAAGTTGTCGTTTGGCCCTTGTAAGCTATCTGGATGCAGGTCATTTTGGTAATCAATGGTGACAACTCAGTTATTAGTAAGATCCTCCCCCTAATCTGTTAAATGAATAACTCAGAGTGAATGTTACTCTTGTCTTTGTGTGTTTCCTTAATAAATTATCTTTTTTCTACTTCGGGGGTATTCAATGACTTGTATGTTAATCTTAATTAACCTAACTAATGGGAATTATATTTTACAGAAGCACATTTGTGCTGTACAGAAGTCTGGGTATTTCTTTACTGTTATATTGCCTTGATCGAGCCATCTGCCTTTAACTGAGGCACTGAGCTCTCAAGTCAAGTTTATGGAGATAAAAAATGCTGTATAGGAATCTGTCTTTTGGTTTTTAGAATTGTATGTTACTATTCTTTTTTTTTTTTTTCTCATGATGATGGTAACTATATCAATGTGTATATTTCTAGGGAATAGCAGGCATGCAGAAGGGTGTCCACACCTCAGAAAACCCAATAGCAAACCAGGTGCTTTTTTCTGTGATTTCTTTGTAAAATTTATTCCCAGTGGATTGGCATCATAATTCAGTTCATAGATCCATATGAGTACCAGGAGGCAGACTGTTATCACTAAAGCTAATCACATTTGGTGGTTATATAGTGCATCATAGCTCACAGGGCACGTTCTCATTGTGGGTAGAAACTCAGCAGTTTCTATAGACTTTCAAATTGATAAATGCTCCATAGAAGTCGATGTTGATGTGGCTCAGTAGAAGGAACACATGCAATTTGGGATGTAGTAACTAGATAATCACCTTCAATTAGAAATCTGCTTTGCATCTAGAAATCCAAGGAGAACATGGATCCTGCAAGGGTCAGTAGCTCTGAGAATCATTTCTCCTACTTTCAGCCTTAGGGTTTTCTTTCTCTTTCCCCTCTCCGCTGTCTCCCCTCATTTAATGTCATCTTATTAGGATTTAAATGCCTTGTTTGGAATTCCTTTCTAAATTAACATAGAGCATCTTGTAATTGCTTAGGGAACTGTCTATAGTTAGCAAATTATTTTAAGGCTATTATTATTATAGACTTACCATAGCTTTAATGTACCTTCATTTATATTATAGGGGTATACAAATGGCTTTGTCAGATATGTTAAACTGTAAATATTTATCAAGCTAAATAAGTGATAAAAACGATCATCTTAATCTTGACAGTAATTTACACAGAGGTCCAGTAATTAATCAGGTGGCTGAGTACATCTCTAGAATTGCTGTATGATCTTCTGGGAGAAGCGAGGACATTTGTAATATAAAGAAGGGTACACAGATTAAACCAATCAGCCGAGTGAGAGCTTTTCATTGTACATAATGGGGGTATTAAAAATGACTAAGAAATAGAGAAGGACCTCAGTAACATTCCATATCTTCTTTGAAAGAGGAAATGCACATTATTTATTCAGTCTGTCAATTGGAAACATCCCCAAGTTAAGGCAGAGTGTGGTTTTCTCCATAGATCATTCTGTGATACAGTGGTGTTTTCCCAATCCCTACTCGTATTTGCTTGTATTTCAGTGTTTCTTTCTCATTCTGTTCCAATAAAATAATGACGGAATCGCCACAATCTTATTTTGTGTTTCAGAACAGCTGTCTAATTGCCCTTTAAATCTAAATAGATTCTCAAAGAAATGTTCTTATTTGCTCCTTCTAAATCTCACTTGTCCTCCAAAGCGTGGTCAAGATCTAGCTAATTCATGATGACTCGTATAAATTCTCCATTTTTTATAACCATCCTCTGAATGCTTGTGAAATTTAGTCTAAATGGACTTAGGACTTAAATACATACTGTATCTTCCATTTATTTTGAAATTATTTCGTCTATTTAATCATGGTTAGGCAGTATTTTAAGTTAATTGAGGGGGATGATGCCATCTTTGACTTTTATCTCCTGTTATAATTTCCTGGCGCAGTGCTGAGTACATAGTGGATGCATGATACATACGAATACTTGGTACATATTGGTGTCTGCAATTTGTCCCTTTGACATCTGATTTTTATTTCCTTTTGAATTTAAAGAAACATCTAGGAAAGCAAAGCCTCCTAGCTGTGCATCCAAGGCAACCTACTTTGTTTCCTTCCAATCAGTTTCTTGTGGATAACTATGGCTGAAGGCTGAGGTGGCCCACATATTTATAGATAGTACTGCTTATCCAGCTGTCCAAAAATGGATGGGCCAGCTTTGCAAAATAGTTAACTGTTGTCACTGGAAGGAATCAACTGGAGGTTCTGTGCCATGTCAGGGAAATGGGAGAAAGGATTCCTTCCATTTTCAACAGTCCTTTGCAATGCTGCAATTCCAGAGTCATGTGTGTCGTGGCCTTTATTTGCCTGATGACCCAATTAATTTTCTTAGGTGAAAATATTGAGAAAATTAGAAGAATTTGTCTCTTTGCAACATCTACAGCATGTTCTTTAGAGGGAACCACTGGTTTGGGAGGTAGATACCACTGCCTTTGACAGATGGGTTAACTGTGTCCCTCTATGTTATAAGGAGAAAGCTACTAAACCCTTTGTCTCTCATTTTTGTTGATATATCACAAATGACGGTTGTAATCTAATCAAGGTTATAGAAGTTTTCTGAAAGATCTACCAAAAAAAGCAAATAATTATAATAATACTGAGTTTCAATGCTTTGCTCAATATATGACGTCAGAATGAATGTGACTTTGAGGAGCAGGGGATAAGAAATAGCCTTATCAGAAGCGTGGCCAGAGGGGTAGCCCTTCTTACAGGGGATCCGGGAGGTAGGACCATGGAAAAGACACTGAAGGCCCATTTCACACGGCCTCCGGATTATTCTGAATCTGAATATAGCACACATCCTGTGTGGTCTACTCACCACATATTGGAATCCACTTCATTGGTTATCATTGTACCTGATCCTTTGTGCTCTTTTTATTGCTTGCGAATTTGATTATCAGGGGAGAAACACAAGTTTTTTTAAATTCACGCATAATTGATATACAATAGCCTGTTAGTTTCAGGGGTACCTCATAGTGATTCCATATTTATATACATTATGAATTGATCACTGTGATAAGTCTAGTTATCATCTGTCACCATACAAAGTTATTACAATGTTATTGACTGTATTTCTTATGCTGCATATCATATCCACATGACATTAATTTTGTAACTGGACGTTTCTACCTCTTAACCCCCCTCATCTATTTCATCCACCCCAACTCCTCCCCCTCGGATAACCACCAGTTTGTTTCCTGTATCTGTGAGTCTGTTTCTGTTTTGTTTGTTTGTTTTGATTTTTAGACTCCACATGTGAGTGAAATCACACAGTGTTTGTCTTTCTCTTTCTGACTTCTTTCACTTAGCGTAATACCCTCTAGGTCCATCTGTGTTGTCACAAATGGCAAGATTTTGTTCTTTTTTATGGCTGAGTAATATTCCATTGTATATAGAAACAGACATGGTTTTGATCCTGTTCCAATCCTTCATTTTAGTGGTGGAACCAGTAGAGAGGAAGAAAAGTTGCCAAAAACAAAATTCGTGTTAAAAACTAAAAAGTCTAAAAATTAAAAATAATAAAGCCTTAATCAGATAAAAATAAGAAGAGGATTTATGGATATCAAAGCACATACTTAACTAGAACAAACTTTGCCTTTATTCTTTTGCCAGCAGAATGGAGTGATGATTATATATCTTGGGCATAGTTTGCTCCCTAATAAAGCAGTATATTGAGATGTTAAGGGGAAGGGACAAATCTTTCCATTCTAATGAGGTACCACCAAGCCACTGAGGTTGCTCATGGCAGTACACATTAATGGTTTCCTTGCTAACACCAAATATTATTACACCTCCTTTAAGCATCTCCCAAAAGGCTGTAAGTCATTAGCATCTTTCCTCAGGAAGAACAATGATCAGGCACTGACTTGATCACCTTTTATGATGATCAAGCGCATTATGATTTTTTTCTTGCATATAATTTACTGTATCAGTTTGCTGCCTTAACAAAGTACCACAAACTGAGTGACTTAAACAACGGAAATTTATTATTTCACAATTCTGGAGGCTAGAAGTCCAAGATTCTGAGGGCTGTGAGAGAAAACCTTTTCTGTGCCTCTTGCCTAGCTTCTGGTGCTTTGCTGGCGATCTTTGGCATTCCTTGGCTTGTGTAGATGCATCACCTTGATCTCTGCCTTCGTTTTCACATTATCTTCCCTCTATGCGTGTTTCTGTGTCCAAATTTCCCTTTCTATATAGACACTAGTCATTTTGGATTAGGGCCCAGCCTAATGACTTCATCTTAACTATTATTTCTGCAACAACCTTATTTCCAAATAAGGTCACATTCTGAGGTTCTGGAGGTTAGGACTTCAACATTTAAATTTTTGGGGGGACACAGTTCAACCCATAACATATTCTATTCATAAAAGTAGTCATTTTCCAGACAATTTAAAAGAATAAAACTTATGCTAAGACTGTCTGAATGGACCTGTTTCCTGCTAAGCGCATTTCATCTGTTGCTCCCACATGTTTTTATTTCAAATCAATTTCCTTTAAAAGAGGAACAGTGGGGATTTTCAACTCTTTAAATTTTGTCTGCCTTATTTGGAGCTGGAGTCCGAGGGAATTGTTCAGGCCTGTTTTCTCTCTGGGCCTCTGCTGTGCAGTCAGCCTGGGGCCTCCTCAGAGCTAGACACTCTGCTATTTGAAACCCGGCATCCAGCACATTCTGGGAAGGTGACTCAGACCGCTGACTCATTCTGCCCTGCGCAGAGCTTACCAGCTAAGCTGCACCTTAGAACACTGCAGAGGGAAAAATACCAACATTTTCCCTTAGCATTCAGACAGAGCACAGACCTGAATGAATTCCCAAGATGACCATTAAACCCTTCACTAACAAAAATGAACATGTACTCAGGCTGCAGCAAAGCGTCACTGAACTGTTGTAACCGGTGATTTGAGACTTAGCAAACCAGTCTGAAATCGAGTTTATCAATTTTAAGCAGCAAATATGATTTCTCATTGTTTGAGCTTGGAGTTTCTTGGGGTTCAGGATGAAAGTACCTCTAGAGTATTTACCCACCTTATTTTGTCGTAGAATGCAGAGTAATATTTTGGGGGAGCATATGTTATTTTTGGTTAGCATGTTCTTCAAAATGCTAAACCCCTACACTAACGGTGATTTTTCAAAGCCATGTGGGCAACCAATGGAAATATATGCAACCTCTCCTCCAGGTTCTAAATCATAAGTGCCTCTGTTTCCTTTTGGGTCCAGGTCTGCCAACTCCTCCTTGCTAAGAATGAGTTAACATTGGATGATAAGTGCTCACTGTGTACCAGACAGTAAAGCAAGGACTTGCAAGCATTGTCTTATTTAATTATCCCAGCAACCCCATGAGATAGAGGTGCTATGATTACTCCAGTATTGATTAAGTAGCCATAGCAGCTGGAACAGATAAACCCCCAATTTCAGACACTCAACACAGAACTTGTTCATTTTTTGCTCATCCAGTTTAATATTCCTGGTTGGGTGGCTGTGGGTGATTCAGAGACCATCTTTAATACATGGCTCCCAAGGTTGCCTGGCGACATCTCCATCCTATCTGCCAAGAAGGAGAGGAGCTTGGAGGGCCAAAGGTGGGATGTTTTTATGGATCTGGTTCAGACGTAGCATCCATCTCTTCTGCTCACATTTCATTGGCTCAGTCACGTGGTCGCATCTAACTGCAGGGAGGCTGAGAAATGTAGCTATGTGCCCTAGAAGAAGAACCAATTTGAAGAATAATTAGCCAGTCTCTGCCACAATCTCGTTCTTGGAGGTGAGGAAATTGGAATCTAGAAAGGTTAAATCATTTGTCTAATGTAGAGTCGGGACCAAAATCAGTGCCCTCCTGCTCCAGCACTGTGTTCACTGCTTGGGAGGTGGCACCTGTGGGCAAGACTAGAGTTTGAGCCCGCTTAAGGGTTCACTAGTAAGTCATCAGGTGTCCGTCATTGCCCCAAATTCCAGGAGTCAGACGCTTAGATAGAAATCCTTAAACAATTCTTGCTGGACTCGTTTTTCCTACTCTTGCTACCAAGCCTGTTCCTCTTTAACTTTGTATCTTTGCTTCTTTTAAAAGTGATTTTAATTTTTGATCTATAAACACCACCTGACTTCTAAGTATTTGTAGTGAATGTAATTATTGATCCCTCGTATAGAGGAGATTTGTCAAAAATAAGTCAAAGAGAGCCAGCCCTGATGGCCTAGTCAGTAAAGTGTGGTACTCTCACCACTTTGGTGGCCTGAGTTCGTTTCGTGGTCATGGAACCAAACCACCTGTCTGTCAGTTGCTGTGCTGTGGCAGCGGCTCACATAGAAGAACTAGAAGGACGTACAACTTGGATATACAACCATGCACTGGGCATTTGGGGAGGGAAAAGAAAAAAAAGTTAGATTAAAAAGCTATATAGGACACACCACGTAGGAAGGAAAGAAGTGTGATTTTTTTTTCTCAGCCTGCCTCTAGAATTCAAGGACGTGGGTCTTCTGGTTTACCTTGCTGTGATAGAACTTTCTCAAATCTGTCTTCAAAATAGAGAGCACCCAATGAGTGAAAAATTTTAATGGTAGAGATTTTTATTGAAGTGAAACAATATTTCTTTTGAGCCCTATCGTAACTCCAAATAACAAAACTCTGACTAGTTGCAGTGTGAGGAATTCTCAATTCATGTCTGGCTGAAGAGTCCAAAGGGGTTTAAAGCAAATGACAGACATGATTAGGTGACTTTCATTGTGTGAATTTAACGATCAGTGTGTGTCAGACAACCGAAGTGTGAATTACAATTTGAAACTAATTTAGAGCTAATAATTCATAACTTCTTGAGGACAAAGACAGGAAGAAAAAGGGAAACATGGAACCAGGAAAGTAGACTTGCATTCCTACTGAAGCTCTGAGCAGTTTTTGGTAATGAGACATAACCGAAATGAGAGACTCAAAAGTCCCTGTTTAAAGAATGGTTTATCATCTCAGCAGCAACAGCACTTTGTCTTTGAAAAACAAATGTGCTAAGCTAAAGCTTACAGTATTTAGAATTCTTATAATTTGTATGTAGGGAATTCCTTCAGATGGCTAAAAATATTTCAAAGACACCAAATAAGGTCTGCAAAACTGGCCTATCTGGAAATGCCTTATAAGGGAGTTCCTGTTTCACATCTACCACCAAACTCAAATTGGAGGCAACTGGATGTTTCATTGACAACTTTTCTGTTTCATCCATTGGCCAATTTCAAATAGACTTAAATGATTCGCAAAACCTAGCCCATCTAGCCACACTTCTATATAAATGGCCATTTATACAGAATACCTCAATACAGCTTTTCCAGCTATCTTTTTGGAGCAGGAACAAGATACACAGTGATCCCAAGTTTAGAGATCATAAGGTTATTCATTATGTCTTGTGCTTTCTTTGGCACAGGTTAGGGCCCTGGACCTCTCTCCTTCTCCCTAAAACCCTGATAAAAATGCATTCATGTGGAGGTGAGGGGAAAGAAGGAGTGTACAGAAAACACAAAGCCTGCACCAGGCATAAACTCTCCTCAGGGCCCAGAAATCCCCACTGGCTGCCCAGGGCAACCGTGCAGTGGCAAGGAGATAATGAGATCAGAAGAGATGAGCACATGGCCTCATCAAGAGGCTGCGGGAAATTTATGTGACGCTAGCCTCAAAAATGGCCATTTAGCTTGGTGCAGAAGGGAAGAAAGCTGTGGGAGGAGCTGCATGCTATTCCAGGAAGGCCAAATGTGGTTGATTGGTAGTGAAAGAAGAGGGTAGAGTCAGTGTTCGATTTCATAGCATTTTACTTGCTGCATCTCTGGTGGAGAAGGGCTTTGTGTAGTTCAGATTTATATGCAAACATGGATGTGTATTATTCACTACGGTTCCCCTTTTCATTACATCTCCCTCGCCAAGATAGCTGTGCATTTGCTTTTGTACCAAGGGCATAGAACAAAACAGGGCTGCACTATCCTAACCTAGGATTCCTGAAGTCATGATGTGTTGGGTCCACTTGGCTGCCCGCTCTCTGCCTCCTCATCAAAATAAAATGGTGTTACAGTTTTCTACTGCTATGTAGCAAGCCATCCCAGAACTTAGAGGCTTAAAAGAACCTATTGTTATCTCTCATATTTCTATGGGTTTATTGGGTTCAGGTGTGCAGTTCTCGTTCAGAGTTTCTCATGCAGTTGCTGTCAGATGGTGGTCAACTGTGAGCTCATTTGGGACTGTCACGTGGCATGGGCTTCTCACAGCATGACACTTAGATTCCAAGAAAGAGCCACAAGAGCGAGCGAGCTTTCTAAGGGACTTGGGTGGAAGCTGCAGTTCTTGTGACAAACTTTAAATGTCTTAGGATGTCACTTCCAACATATTATATTGTTCACGTAAATCCCTAAGGCCAGCCTAGACTGATGATAAGGAGAATTAGCAGTGGTATTCTGGTAAATGTTTAACACTGGGCTGTCTAAAAAAAAACCCACAAATATATTCACATATTGTTGATATAAAGGATACATAGGATGTATGGCACACAATTTGCAAATAATATACTCTTTATTGTAAATTCTATACAACCAATTCTCACAGAATTAATTCACTTTTGTGCAACTCTTGCACTGCCATTGATGAACGAGTATAGTTCCAACCAGAATGTAGTTGGTATTTTTGTTTTCCTTAACAAGAAAGTGAAACAGCAAAAACTTTTGTCTGAACTTCATCTGTTTGTCAACAACATGATGACTTCTTTGTTAAATTAAAGAATAGTTTTCAAATACTGAAGATCATGTCCTCAGAGTTTTTTTGTGCTATTCACAATGTGATGGCTAGAGACACAACACACTTTTAAGGTTAACCTGAGTTATTAAATTTTTTCCCCTTCTTTCTTTAGACTAGAAAAATTTTTTCTTTAAAGGATCAGATAGTAAATATTTTAGACTTTGTGGTCCAAGAGGTAAAATCAAGGATTTTATGTAGAAACTTAAATAACAACTATTTGAAAGTGTTTAGCTCACGGGCCATACAGAAACAGGCAGTGGGGTGAATTTGGCCTGTGGACCATAGGTTGCCAACAGCTGCTCTAGACAATGAAGAAAATGACAAACAAACTTTGATTTGTAGTATTTCCCAATTTTCATAGTGTAAATACTCTTACTATGGCCAGTTTCAAGGCACCAATGTGATATCATCAAAACAGGATTGCAAATAATTGATGACACTGTATTATGTAATTTGCTTAGAGAGTAGATGAGAATTTCACACAGAAAAAAAGAAAAGGAGAAAAGGTCATCATCACATTGTAATACTTTAAATATATTCCAATTTTATTTGTAAAAAAAAAGAACAGATTGGGAAGAGATGTGCAGAAGCATATCATTATATAGCATTTCCACCAGACAGATGCAACAGATATAGATAACCTCATAATTAGGAAGTGATGAGTTTGAGAATTTTTGACTTTTATTTTTAATGTAATTTATTTACGGTGAAATATATACTTTAATTTCTATAGTGGCTGTGTTTAATTTGCAAATGATGAGTTGGCAGATTCCCTGAAAATCTTACAATCATTTTTCACCAACCTGTACAAGACAACTCCAGCACCCCACTGGGAATTTGACCCCAATTCTGTTTCCACGTCCCACCCCCCCCCGGGAAGGATTTGCTGTGAGCCAACATCTGTTGTTAATCTTCCTCTCTTTTTTGCTCCCTAAAACCCCAGTATATAGTTGTATATTTTAGTTGTAGGTCCTTCTAGTTCTTCAGTGTGAGCCAGCGATACAGCATGGCTACTGACAGACAAGTGGTGTGGTTCCACAACCAGAACTGACCATGGGCTGCCAAAGCAGAGTGTGCTGAACTTTTAACCACTAGGCCATCAGGGCTGGCTCTTGACCCCAATTCTCTCCCTCTCTCTCTTTTTTTTTATTGCAGTAACATTGGATTATAACATTATATAGCTTTCAGATGTACATCATAATATATTTCGAATTCTGTGTAGATTACATCGTGTTCACCACCCAAAAACTAATTATAGTCCATCACCACACATGTGCACCTAATCCCCCTTTTTGCCCTCCCCTCTCCCCCTTAACCCCAATTCTTTTTTTTTTTAAAAATTGGCACCTGAGTTAACAACTGTTGTCAATCTTTTTTTTTTTCCTTTCTGCGTTTTCTCCCCAAATACCCCCAGTACATAGTTGTATATTATAGTTGTGGGTCCTTCTAGTTGTGGCACATGGGACACCGCCTCAGCGTGACATGATGAGTGGTACCATGTCCGTGCCCAGGATCTGAACCAGTAAAACCCTGGGCCGCCGCAGCCGAGTGCGAGAACTTAACCACTCGACCACGGGGCTGGCCCCTCGACCACAGTTCTTGATGTGAGGAGGAGCATGTGCATTTAGGGAGGGAAGGAATTGAAGGTAGCCATTTGGGAGACTGTTTACCAAAGACAGAATTGCTTCTGGTATCCAAGACTGTGTCATTATGTCCCAGACATCCTTCTATAAATCAAGGAAAAGTAGAACCATAATTTATGATTCTTAATTTACTTATCTGGTTTCATGCACTTAGGTCAATGGTATCATATTTCTGACAGTTAACAATCTTAGTTTAGATTGAATAGTCAGGCCCACCCTGCAGCTAGAGACAACTTGTGTATAGTACTGAACAGCACTGAATAATTAATCTTTAGGATCTTTGCTGTGCGGACACAAAACATCACAGCCACTCCTGCCTCTGCTCATCAGTCACCATGCATGCTGGGGACTCAGGCTCTTGCCCTGGAAGCCTTGTCTTCCCCACTCTGCTCTCTTCTGCCCAGCTAGCGTACTACTCTCCAGTAGTGCATCTTGCATTACCACTCTCTTCTGGAGCTTCAACCATCACGGGCTGTACTAGTAAGTTCTGATAATACTCTTTGGACCACATTTTCCGTATGAGTTTTATCACTTCCCGTCTTTCCTTTCTGGAGTAGGCTTCGCACAGCTTTTCCCTTTTCCATACGTGCACCTGTGCCTTTTCAGAAACCCTCCTCCATTTTTCACTGCCAGTTCTCCTGCCTGAGTATTACCACACTTCCTTCCAGTAACTTCATAATGCATATTTGTAATTAAAAAGCCAATAAAAGTCTTTCCACATGTCATCAAAATGCCTAAGGCTCTCTATTTAGCTGTGGTATTTCCGGCACCTCTGTCACCTTATTTGGCGACTTCTTTAAGTTCACAGTCACTTTTGGGGAAACAGGCATATTATCAGAAGTCATTTTGAATAAATTCATGTATCGCTGCAGCCTATATAAATAAAAATTGTGCATTTCTAGACCTTCAAAACAGGCAATTCTGTTTTACAGAAACCCTTTAGTCGGAGAGGTAAGCTGACCCTTTCCTCGTGAAGGGAGTGGAGCGTTAATGCACACCTTCCTGAGAACGGAGCTCCGTGACATTGGCTAAATCCAACACCTCTCTTACAATTGGCCTTAAATAAATGTTGGTATTTGGAAAGCTAACAGGTAGACTTTAGTTCTAGTCATTTTAATCATCCCATAAGATGACAAAGAAACCAGAAAACAGCCCTTAAGTTAATTCATTCTCAACTTTAGCACTGCTGAGGGAATTAACAAATAGCGTTTCACAAAATATATCTGTGACAATTTGAACTTTCTTCCTAGCACAGTATCTGATTCTCTTCTGCATCTTTCTCTATGAGAAGGGAAACCCTCAGGACATAGTGGTATGCTAGGATGACTGCTCTTTCACTCTGTAAATAAATTTTTTGTGTACTATAATGTCATTTTGATGGTTTAATTTCTGGAAGGATTTGGCTAATTACATTTTTAGGAATGTACTCAGACCAGTTTTAGCTGCCTGGCGTTACTTTTAATAGAAGCTGTTGCTTACCTTTTCTCTCATTTATTTTCTCTCTCTCTCCTGCTTTCAGAGTTATCTTACTGATTTGGAGACCTGACCCTGGTTTAAATTAGTGTGTCTGTAACACTCCTGTGAATCACGTGCAATATTTTAATGGTTCATTACTACATTGTATCAACTTGTCATAGAAAAGCAGGCTGTGAAACTAAAGGAAAAATTGTTCCCTTTTCTTCTGACAAAAGAAACCTCTACAAAAAAGAAACAGTGCAGTGCGAGCGTGTTAGCGCGCCCCCTTTCCCATCCATGTAGGTAGATGCTGAAACGGTTCCCTAAGTGACAGGGAGTCTTTTTTAGTACACACTGAAATGAAGTAAATTTATACCTGTTAGCCAGTGGCAATTCAGAGGAATAAGAAGACTCAAACAAAGGAATCATTTAGGACAGTTACTTTCTAGAATAGACATCCTTTTTGTTCCTTAATCAACAGTGATTACTAAGGTTGGCTGTGCTGAGTCTGTTGGAGAAGAGCTGGTTATTATAGGTCAGTGGTGTCGCCTAGTGGTAGAAAAGGAAAACAGATAGAGTCTAGAACTAGAATCTGGTAATTTATTGTCTTCTTTTATTCCTTCAAAAGTGTAATATGGGGGCTGGCCCCAGGGCCGAGTGGTTAAGTTCGCGCCTTGCTCTTCAGCAGCCCAGGGTTTCGCTGGTTCAGATCCTGGGTGCGGACATGGCACCGCTTGTCAGGCCATGCTGAGGCAGTGTCCCACATGCCACAATTAGAAGGACCCATAAGTAAAATATACAACTATGTACCAGGGGGCTCTGGGGAGAAAAAGCAGGAAAAAAAAAGTAATATAATGCTATTGTATTTGTAGAATGGCAATACTAGTCAATACTTGGAATAATTCAAATTTAAAAAATATATAATAGTAGCTGACATTCATTGATTGTTTGCTATGTACCATATATTTTATTTTTATTTTCTCATTAAATGTCTATAGCTACCCTTTAAAATACATCTATTATTATTTCCATTGTGTAAATGAACTGTAAAAGGCTCTTCTAGAAGAGATAGTTCTTAAGTATTTGTGGCTATGTTTTGCCTTCCACTGTTTCAGATTGGCATTATTTGCATGATACCATTATGAAATCTAATTTTCAGTTTTTTACAAATGCCAAACACACCCGCGAATGACTCTCCATTGTTCTGGCCTTTAAGAGTGCTTTTTAGCTCAAACCAAAAGTGAAGCAGTCATTTTGCACCTACCTGCCCGTAGAGCCCAAACAGTGAGGCTCCCAGCCTACACTATAGTCACTAACATCACCAGCTTAGCCTACTGCCCATCAGATTGGCTCGTGTGTCTTTGGTACACCAGAGTGAAGAGGAGGGCTTCAATGCATGCACTCATTTCATTCATGTACTTAATCAGTCATTAACATAGTCATTTGTCAGCAAACATTTATTGAGCAGCTACTAGGTACCTGAAATATAGACTAGATACTGCAGTACAATGGTTTCAGTCCTCCCTAAGCTTGGTAACTCCTAAGACTTGGTAATTCTAATTGGCTTTAATGGGCCAATATATTATACCAGAATTTCTGACTCAGCTCTGGGGTGGGGGTCCAAGAATTTGTATTTCTAGTAAGTTCCCTGGGATGCTGATGCTGCTGGCCCAGAGACCACACTTTGAGTGCTATTGGCTTAGAGCCATTTGGTTCAGGACCCAGCTTTTGGACGCATATAGACAGATACTGAGGAAAAGTACCTACTATATTCCCAGCACTATGACAGGTGCTTTATATTAGTTGTCTTTTAAAGTCCTGATGCCTTCCTTATGATGTAGGCAGTTATTATATCTATCTTTCAGGTGGTAAAACTGAGACTCAGAGGGAAAATAAACATCTGATTGCAAAATCCTTATTCTTTCCCCATTGTTCTATGTTGGGTCACAGAAGAATAAGGTAGTTATTACCATTGATAATTACCTAGTCTGTATTTTTCTGGGACTGCCTTATGGAATTAGTTGGCTGTGGACACAATTCAGGTATGAGAGATAAGAAAGTCTGGAGTTTCCCCCAAAATTTAGTGTCTTCAAAGAACAA
The DNA here is from genome assembly GCF_021613505.1 of Equus quagga. Classification (NCBI taxonomy): domain Eukaryota; kingdom Metazoa; phylum Chordata; class Mammalia; order Perissodactyla; family Equidae; genus Equus; species Equus quagga. Next base: position 95,841,113 of record NC_060272.1, read on the forward strand.
TAATTTAGTATTTCTCACAATCGTACTGGTCTTGCCTGAGCTCACTCATGTGGCTGCAATCAGCTGATGGCTCTGCAGGGGTGGTTGACCTAGGGTGGCCTCACTCACGTGGGTGGGGCCTCCACTGGGAAGGTTGGAATGAATGGTTGGATGGCTGGGCCTCTCCCTCCATGTGGTCTTTCATCCCAGGCTTCTTGAGAGCAGAAGCCTTCCAAGATGCTGGAAGCAAGAATTTTGGGGGCTCACAAGTCCCACAACATCATGTCACATTTTATTGGTCAAACAAGTCATGGAACTAGCCCAAAGAGTGAGAAAAGATACTCCACCTCCAGATGGGAGGAGCGGGAAATGATTTGTGGCCATGTAAAATCCACCAGAAACTCCAAACAGGGCTGTCTCTTTGTTATCTAATTTCTTATGTATTTGTAACTTTTTCGTGGTTTTAGTTGTCTTGGATTTTATTCAGATGAAGACCTTATCAGATGTTCTTAAGCACATTAGAAGAGTCACATTACCAGTGAGCATTGGGAGAAAACAGTGGTGAAATGAAGTTCTTGCTTTTTGACTGATCCAACTGATAAATCTTGCCTCCTGGGATGGGACCAGGGCTCCAGGGTTTCAATGTTATTCTCTTTGTAGGATTAAAGGTCTCCAGTAATAGAGAAGTTTTTATGAACTGTTTTAGAAATGTTCATAAAGATTTACTTTGAATTTACAAGAATTCTCAGTAATAGGAAATTATAGAGAACAAAAAGTCACCTGAATGATCAGGTTAGAAGTGTTCATTCACAATTTTTAAGGAATAGGAAACTGGGAAAATTCATATTTGTGTGTGGTATAATATAGTTTGAATTATGATGTTTGTGCCTCTCAAGGTAATGCATTTGTCATGAGATAGTATCAGGCCCAGCAGAAACAGATGGCCCATTCAATTGGGATAATTTAAAGAAAGTCAAGTGAGGTGAACCATTTTATTAGGTGAAGGCAGAGTGAGGGATACTGCAAGGAAGAGAGTGGCATCCCAGGAGTTACCATGTGAAGCCTGGAAGGAAAGGGAAAGGAGAAGTTTCCAGAATTTGGAAGGAGAAGGTTGAAAATAGAGGGCCACCTCGAGAAGATCCATTGGTCAAGGAATGGCCAAGTTCAAGGTGACCCAAACAAAAGGACATGGAAGAATAAACAGTCTGCCCTCACTCTCTTTCCTTCCCAGCAGCTGTTGGGGCTTCCATCAGCTGAAACCAACAGGAAACCAGAGGCTAGGAGAGACTATGGATGTTGTCCCTAAAGTCATGGTGCTGTGGCAGAGAGCAGGGTTGGGGAGGCTGGAGACTGGTTATGTAGGGACAAAATGAAAACAACTTGCAGAGAAATGTTCAATGAGAAGGTTCAGCTGAAGCACCCAGGCAGTACATACCTCTTCCCAAAGTGGTGTGTGAGACCAGGATACAAAATTTTCAAGAGACGTAGATGAAACCTGGTTACACTGCTTTTAAACCTCTCACGATCTTTGAGGGAATAAAAGGGTTGAAATTTGGAAATAGAAAGAGGAGCCATTTTAAGACGTGTGCATCCCATGTAATTAAGGATGAGGGAGCATCATTCCCTCACCTCAAGTCTGGGCAATGGGTTCTGAAAGGCCCACTCAGAGAGACTCATTTGTGCCCCTTTCAGTTTGGGGGGCACAGTGGGCATGTGCTTCACTCCTGTTTGGAAAATCTAAAGGGCAAGAAATGTGCTGACTGGCTGCATTGGCAGTGGGGCACAGAATGGGTGTCTGCATGGCGTAGCCTTCACCCAGAGAAAATTGTCAGAGTCGTGGATGCAGGAATATTTATGACAGGCCAGATCTGGGCCATGTGTGAGAGAGAGCCAGCATGTGGTTTTTGTAGATCCTGCCCAAGGAGGCTGACTTGAAGTGAAAACAAAGCAGATCTCAGCTGGGAGAAGCTGGAGGCAGAGCCAGCTTCCTACGGGCTGGGGGAGAGAGGAATAGAAATGAATTACAACTGTGGAGGAGCATAGGGGAGATGGGAGATGAGGGCTCCGACAGATCCACAGGGAGCCCATGAGGGTAACCCACCTGAGAAGAGCAGACAGCTCTAATAGGTAGGTACTCCAGACGTAAAAGTCAACCAATAGCTTTTCTACTCCTCCCACCTCATCTTACTTCCTTGTGCTCCAACCTAAAAGGGGTCAGAACTACGGTTAGCAAGATAAATGAGGAGGAGAAGGGACAGGTGAGGAAAGAACAAAGAGGGGACCACACTCCCTCCCACCAGCAATGGGCCTCGCTAAGGGAGGGGAGAAGCTTAATTCCATGAAAGGTTGCGATTTGACTACTAAATTGAGACTACATCTTGCAAGCTGAAATGCCCCAGAAGCTTTTTTACCTAAGAGTGTTCAGAAAAATCATGTGGTTTGACATATTTTTACATAGGATCAGGGCAAGAATTAGCCCCACAGGGTGATCCTACAGTTGTACCTTATGAGTCCTGCTTGTTCTGCCTATCTGTATATACCCATAGAGAAACACGAGACACTGTGTCCTCTAAAATAAGGAAGGTGGGCTTGGCCCTTCCCCCATTCCATACATTCCTCCCTGCCAGGTACTTACTCCTTTGTGAATTCTTTCTTCTTAAAAACATCCCTGATTTTAACCATGTGAGAATCTGTTGGAAGTTAGATGGAGAATGCAGTGACAATGTGTTTTACTTATTTATGTTCTTATCTCCTAAAGATATCCTGGGCCTACAACATTCTGGTTGTGTGAACCCAAAATGAAGTGATTTGAGACTGAACTGTGCTTGCCAGGAAAGTGTGTTGGTGTCAGCATGAATCTTAAAAGCTTATATGTCCAAGACCAAGTTTTGTGGCATATTTTAAGCACATTATATAAATGGGGAAAAAAGCTTTCTTCTTTGAAAGAGCAAGAATACACCATTAGAACTTTCCAATTATTAGTGTGTGTGTATGTGTATATATATATATATTTTTTCAGACAAGTTAAAATACATAAAGCTTTCTCTTTTGTATTTTATTAAGGTTTATTGACAAGTTTGAACTTCTGATATTCATTCAGTGTTTGATTCCAGTTTTTGATGTCTGGAAACTTTCTTCCATTTTGTATTACTGTATGTGTCAGGGCACCAAGATGGTACATGAATTTGTTTTTGTTGCTAAAGAAGCAAGTAAACATGTTAACATTTAATCTTCCAGTAATGGAATCGGAAACAAAAATCTCAGCAACTTACAGCGCTGTTCAGAGATATTTTCCCGCTGCCTGTTGTGAGAAGTTAGGGTATGTGAAATAAATGATGTATGGAGCTGTAGGAATGCGACTTTTCCAGACTACCTTATGTCTAAGGAACATTAAACATAGGGTTCTCGTTTAGCAAATAAATAACCATTCATTTCAATGGCTGCATAGTCTGGACTTTCGTGCATATTTTTGCAAAGATAAGGAGAGGCCATTAGGGATTTAATATAAAATAAATCGCCAAGGGGTCTTCTTGTAGTCCTAGTCTTTCTGCCACATGGTGTGTTACTAATGTGCATAAATGGGCTTAAATGAATTTGTTATCTGTATTACATTTGCAGTATGTATATATTTATATATTATTTTTTAATTGTGTTTAAAAATAAAACATTAAATACATCATTTTGGAGAGTCGAAAACGTAGAATACGTAAATCAATCAGCTTCAATTAGTATTAAAAATGTCAGTATATTAGATTTGCCTGTGGGTGTATTTACCCCACAGAGTTTAATATATTTTAGTTTTGTCATCTATGAGGTAGCCATATGGTTAATTTGTCACCTTATAAGAATAGACTGTTACAATCCAAGCTCGATTAATGACATAACGCTTATGGGCCATTGAAAGAGTCCATGTCTTGCCTGTTTTATTGATGCCCTAGGTCAGATTCTGAACATCGTCTCTACATAGTGCTCATGGCTTCGACTAACCAAACAGCTTTGCTAGTTTACTCTCTTTCTGAGTTACTCTTACCATGTTGACAGTTATAGAAAGAAAGTGGCAGGAAATGTTCTGTATCATATGAAATGACTTGATAATATTTATTATTGCATCCACACAACAGTTGCCATAAGAGTTTACCTTTAGACTTTCTCTTTTTTTAAAATAACAAATGGAAATTGTATTTTTTACAATGATAAATGGAAATTAATAAATTATAGTTTGGTAAGATTTAAAAGACAGATATGGTCTTCTTTAGATTGGATTCTGGAATGACTCCAAATGGTTTCAATATAACATATTTCAAAATGTAGTTACTCATCTCATAAGAAAAGCTTTGATGTCTGCCCCGTGCAAATAGCTCTTATTAAAGACATCATCATTTTAAGAAATTAGTTACTTAGTGATAGCAATTAATTTCTATTTCTTTTCATTGATGACCTGCTAAATGTTGTTGAATTATTGTCTCCCTGCTAAGTTTTCTGTATTTGTTTTATGTTCCAAATATAAACTATGGTATAAATATATTCTAATATTCTTTTCTGCAAATCGATTTTATTCAAGGCTACTATTTTCAAAGAGGGCAAAAACTTTCTAAATTATATGCAGCCAATATTTCCTTTTTAAGCAGTCTTAATGCAGTACTATCATATGTAGAAATATCATTCAATTAAAATATTTATTAGATAACTATTAGAGCTTGGTTAATAGCTTTCACTCATATTTGTTTCTGAACCCAAATGAAATCACTGTTTTGTAATCTAAAACAAGGAGAAAGGCAGTTGGTGAGCATGTATGTGTAACCTCTGCATTTGACTGGTGAGGAAAATCCTGCTTCTTTTGACTTCTCTAAATTTGACCGATTTATCATTTGAGGGTGCTTATCCTTGCTTTTATCGCCGCTTTACTGAAGATGTTTATGGGGCATGGGCTTTAACAGCAGGAGGTGTTTTTTGAAAAATGTTAAGTGTAAAATATGTCTTGTAATTTATTCATATGTTATTCAGTGTTTGTTTCCACTCTTTGACAATGTATGCACACAATCCAACTCTTACAAGGAATCTTAAACGGATGAAAATCGCCCTTGAGTCTCTGTCAATCCAGGTGCGCAAAAGGAGGGGCGGGGGATCCCTGTAGAGGTGCATTCTGTGTCCAGAGGACCAGGGTACAGCAGCCTCCTTTCCCGAAGCTCGAACTGATACGAAAGTTATTTAACCTCACAGCGGTTAGCAATCCACTGCCAAAACACACATCTGCACGTTGGGGTGACGATGACAGATAAAAAAGAAGAGTTGGAAAATTAATTTGGATCTTTTAAATTCAAAATAATAATGCCCGTAAATGACAGGAGAAAAATAACTTCATTTGCATTTTGCTTTGATATTCCAAATAAATAATCAATCCCGTCTCTGATAGAAAGAGGGAGGCCAGGATTCTAATCCCTGAATCTTTGATCTCTTGTCCAGGTGAGTATTGGCTGTGGAGGGGGCATTTCGAGAAAACAGGCACTTGAGTGGTACAAATTTTTTTGTGCATGTCACATTTGAGTATTAATAAATTATAAACTATACTAAGCAAGTCAGTATTGATTTTAACACAATTGCTACTAAACAAAACAGAGGTTATGGCATCTATAAAGTTATCCACAGTGAACACACAATTCTCTTGTTTGTTTGTCTTGTTGGAACAGAACTTTTACTGCCCTGACCATCTTGGCTTAACGTACTCGTGGGTCAAAGTTCTTTAACATTCTGACACACACACGCTCTTCGTCCGGGTCCAGCATGTTGTAACATGGCTCCTCCTATGTTTAACTTAGAGCAAATGGTACCCCCACCCCTCTGAATCTCATATCCTTCCCTCTTCAATATTCCATGCAGGCTCCGTAGTAACAATCCACATGTTCAATTGTGGCAAAAATAAATTTTACACCCTTATCAAAATTTGGCAACACACTTATGGCTTGCTCCTGGCACATTCACTGAAAATCACTGATCTTAAATTTTGATATCATTGTCTCATATATGAAGTCTGCTGCCCTGGTGACCTGGATGGGATCTCGTGTGGCTCCAAGGAGTTCTTTTGCCAAAGTCAGCAGCAGGCAGGACAGTGGATTAGGTCCCTTTTCCTCAGACCCTCTCCTGATCTTGGCCTTTGGGATCTTACCATTTCCAGTATGAAAAAGAGCCAAGGAAAGCTGATTCCAAGGAAAGAGAGATTTTGCACCAATTCAGACCATTTATTACAAAAACCTCCTCGTCTTTGATCTATGGCCTGGTTGTGTGGTTAAGGACTCTATTGACAGTAGAGAGAATGGGGGAGCCTGGAGTTTTCTGTGGCTGTTTGAGGTGCCCGGGGAAGGTCCCTGAGAACATTCTTATGCTTAATCTTTAGCTCTTTTCTTACCAGTAAGCACCTCATATTTTAAAACGTTCAGTTGTTTACCTGTGTTCATAGCAGCCTTATTCGCAATAGCCAAGAGATGGAAGCAATTTGTGCCCATCCATGGATGAATAGATAAGCAAAATTGATACACACATACAATGGGATATTTTTCAGCCTTAAAAAGGTGGGAAATTCTGACACATGCTACAACATGGATGAAACTTGAGGACATTACGCTAAGTGAAATAAGCCAGTCACAACAAGACAAATACTGTATGATTTCACTTACACGAGCTATGTAGAGTAGTCAAAGTCATAGTAACAGAAAGTAGAGTGGTGGTTACCAGGGGATGGGGGCGTGGGGAAATGGAGAGTTGTTGCTTAACGGGTATAGAGTTTCATTTTGCGAGATGAAAAAGTTCTAGAAATTGGTTGCACAACAATGTGGATATACTTAACCCTACCGAACTGTACACTTAAAAATAGTTAAGATGCTAAATTTTCTATGTCTTTTTTACCACAATTAAAAAATTTAAAAAATGCAGTTCTTATATTGACGCTCAAGAAATTCAGCTCCATGTTGCTTTGTATGAGATAGGGGAGGAGAGGAATCTCATTCTGAGGATGCCTCTCACCCTGCATATTTGTCGTTTGGGTGAAATCTGTAAAAATAAACAAGGAAGCAAGACTCAAAGCAAGAAAGTGAGATGTGACAAAAAGGGTGGCTCAGGGTGTCTGCTGTTAAGAAGAAGAGGGGTGTCTTCTAGCAGCCCCATCCCTATTCTTCTTCATACCCTGCCTATATATATATGAATATCTCAGAACTTTTATTTAAAGCACCAGATGATACATGCCTTCCATCTCCTCTCTCTTGTTCCAGATTTAGTGCCAGAGCTATCGTAGGGTCTGGGAGATCATCCCACCCCAGGGAAAGCTCAGGGAGTTTTACCTAATCAGGAATTACTGTGCTTTGTAGCTGGCAATGGCTGGGCTCCTCATGAGCCTATGTTCTTGAGCTTCAAGGTCGTCTATGAAAGAGACGTATGTAAATAAAACCTTGATATTCGATAGAGAACCACAGTTCACCTATATAAATCATAAGGTAGCATTATTAAACAAAGGAAGGATGACGATTGGCAAATATAACTTCTAAATATTCAGACTTTGGGGAAATGATTTTAAGAATAATAATTATCTAGCTTTGTCTCTCTTGAGTAACAATAAATCAACACATAGCTATATTTTAGTTGTAAAACATGCAAATAGTACGAAAAGAAAAATAGCTGAAATCGCCCTTGCCTCTCACCTCCATCCCAAACCAGAAGTGACTGCCAGTTTGATATGTGTTTTTTTCAGTTCTTTTTCTGTGTATTTTCATATATATGTACCTGTAGAAGTGTATATTTTTTCCTTATATAGAATGGTGAAAAGAAGAAAATAGAGGAATATGTTCTTTCCAGCCAAGTAGCTCCTATTGCTATTTTTAAAATAAAAATGATACACATAAAAGTAAGAAAATTTTAAGGGTGTGCAAGTGTCCAAATGAAAAGTAAGCCTTTCTCTCTGCCCCATCCCTCTCCCAGGAGTGACACTGTTAAACGCTTGTGTGTGTGTGTGTGTGTGTGTGATTTCATTTTGGAATCAATCTAAATAAATGGAGAAATGCACAAATATTAGCTTTAAGCAGGCTTTCTTTCTATCCAACCATTTCATAGTAAGACAGATTGCATGAGTAGCATGAAGTATATACCTGAAACTTTTGACGTAAGTTAGGGGAAGAAAGGGGAGGCATGTAAAAATGAAAGTCTCGATGATTGAAGTTCTTTCACAGAATCCTCTCGGATTCCTGCCTCCTTAGGATGCGTGTTTCTTTGTATGTCCTTTATGAAGGTCCCTGTTCTCTGCTGCCACTTCTCGCTGCCATGGACTCTGACACTGTTTCGAGTTGTGTCCTTCACTGGCCCTTGTCTCTGACCTCTCCTCACCTTCTGCCAAGCATCCATGGAGTCCTGTCAACTCCTTTGCCTAATGACTCACGAAGCCCTCACCTCCTTCCACCCCCAAGGCTTCCACCTTAGTTCAGGTTCTTGTCCTTCTTCCTTGGACTCTATTGCAAAACTTCCCTTCTCCTCTTTCAACGAGCACCTCTCCAACCCATCTTCTTCACTTTCTAAAGTACAAGTCGGATCATATTGCTCCTCTGCTTAAAACCCTTCCATGGCTCTCCATCACCTGCTGAATAGAGTCCGTACTTGAAGTGAACTTCAGCTGCATCTTCTACCCTCCTTCGTAAGAACCTGTGCTTCATTCCTACAGACAGAATGACCTGCAGGTGAGGTTGAAGGTCCTGTGCCCTCTTGTTGCTTTTCCAGGGACACACCTCTCACCTCCACTGCTGTTCCTCCTCCTCCTCCTGCCAACTCCTAAGCCCTTGAGGGTCAGCACCTGGACCTCCTCCCCAGTCCTCCGCTGCTCAAGGAAGAATTGGGAGCTCTGCCTCTTTGCCCTTCTAGTTCCATTCTAGTTCTATCAGTGTTTATTGCTTTACAATGAAACTTCTGGTTTGCTTAACTACTTCCCTCCTCTAGGCGGTGACTCTCTTCAAGTAGGGAAATTTTGTCTGTTTGCTCTGTGAATTCCCAGCCCTTAGCATAGTGTCTGCACTAAGTAGGCTCCTTGTGCATGCTGGCTGAGCAAATGAATGAGCCTTTGGATCCTCTGCTAGCTCCCAATTCTGTGTCTTCTAATTTTCATCATTTTCCTCATTCAGATTCTTTTTTTCCTGTTTCTTTCCTATCACTTTCACCACCCTTTTCCTGCTTCTCCTGTGTGTAGGGGAGATTTTCATCGTGAGGTTTTGGCAGCCTTTGCCATTCAATGATATTGTTTCTTGTTTTTGGTCATTGAGCCAATAAGTTCCATGACATCTTCCGCAGTCCCTCTTCTTGGCTATTTAAAAAAATTCCTTTGGAGGTGGCAGAATTTGTAGCTTGGGCTGCTATTAGCAGAGTATTATGCTTTCTTCATTAATTTACATGGCAAAATTTTATTAATGACCACACATCTTTTATAAAGAAAAGGATTTTGTTTACACAAATTATACACAATAAATATTAGATTCTGCATTAAACAAAATGAGGCATCTGTGAAATCAGGGGTTGGAATGGTCACTGAGTTCTCTTTGATTTATAAGATTCTGCAATCATTGAACAGTATTCTCCTAGTCTTAATATCTATCTGTTTGGGTCTTGTTCTCTTAGAAATTTTCTCAATATGAAAAGTCAGAGTCCAGGCAGAAGAGAATAATTCAATACCAAATGATTTCTGGCCATTTGATTGTGAAGTTATATGTGATTTTTAGGTCTACCTGAATTTTTGAATTAATGGAATGTACTCACCATCAGTGGTAGAAAATGGAACAAGTGATTCATTAAAAGTACCATATTTGAGTGCTATTAATGAAAGTCTGTATTTTTACAATGAAGAAAATATTTAAATTTTTCTTTCTTTCCTTCATCTGCCCCTTTCTTACTCTGTCTCTGTCTCAGACTTGTTTTCAGGAAACATAAGATAGAGATAACATGGTCACATCTTTTCCAGAGAACTTAATCTGGTTCTCACGGGCCAATGGCAACTCAAAATTAGATTGAGTCACACACTAAGACAAGTTGAGTCACAAACTCTCTGCGGGCTGAGGGTTATCTTCCACGCTGTTTCAAGATCCAGAGGTATTTCTGCTGAGATGCAGTTTACTGAATGACACTGAAGGGACCGAAAATGAGTCAGAATCATTTTCAAAGGCAGGGGTCTATGTCTGGTGCTTGCTTTCTCTCAGCATTTGTCTGGGTCTTGTCAGTTTGGTGACCATAAAGTTAAGGTGCTTTGACAATATGCAGATGTCTTTAAAGACCAGTGCCATCAATGATGGAGATGTCCAGAAGAAGGTAGACCTGATCTTTGGACACCTGTGGGCCTGAGATGCCCATAGCTGAGTCCTACATGGGATAATAGTCTGTGTGAATCCATACTGGAGGTTGGTCAGAGCTGCCTTTCTGCATCTGATGGCTGGAGCCCAGCCAACTGGGCCTGTGCTGTTCACTTAAGCTTCCATTCCCAGGTAAGGCCTGTCTATTGTCTGAGCCCTGACCATACGTTAGAGCAGTGGGAGTCCATAACCTTTTCCTGCCTTATTTCATGGCAGGGAGAAGAGCATTGTAGGGTGTTTTTCCTTCCAGTGGCTCTAGATCAAGAGTCTGATCATTTGGGGAAGAATGATAATAATTGGTAACATGTATCAAATCCTGAATACGTTCCAGATGCTGTGTTTAAAATTTAATGTGAATTATCACATTTAATCTTTATGGCCACTCTGTGAGGTGGTTACTTTTAGTACTCCCATTTTATTGAGCAGATGTCTGAGGCGTAGAGAGAGTATGTAGCTTGCACAAGGTCACTCAGCTTCACAGTGGCGGAGGAACTTAGATTTACACCCAGGCATCCAGGTCCAGAGGCTGAGCCCTTCACCACTACTATATGGCCTCTGGGCACCTCCCGTGTGATAAGGCCTATGGCCCAAGTCTGAATTCCTGGCTCTGCCTTTCACTTTATGAGCGTATTTATTTAATTTCTCAGAACTACAGGATCTCATCTGTGGAAAAGAAATTTAAAAACCTTCTTCATAGAATTGTTTTGAGGATTTAGTGTATGTAAAATGCTTAGTAGTTCTTGATACATATTAAGTGATCAATAAATAGTAGTTTCATTAAAATAGGTTTTATTAAAATAATAATAATAATAAAAATACTTGCTTGGCTCTAGGCAAAGCAATGCATTGCCAAGACACCAAAAGATGTCTGTGGTTGCCGAAGCCCTTACCAGATAGGCTCATAATATCTTTACAGGCCATTCCTTTTTGAGAATCAGACTGGAAGGAATACCAGATTTGCTGAAATTCTATAGTTACTGTATGGAACAAAGAACTATGAAATAGGAACTAAAAGATTGGAATTCTTGACCTAGATTTGTGATGAACTAGCAAGGTGAACTTAAGCTAATCATGTAAACCCATCTGAGCCTTGTTTTTTCTTTATTATTTGAAGAACAATAAAGAGCTGGCTGTGGGAATGAGGGCTAGTAAATTAGGTGTGCTCTATAAGCATTTTGAGTAAAAACTTCTATGATTCTAGGGGCCAGCCCTGGTGGCATAGTGGTTAAGTTTGTGCACTCCATTTTGGCAGCCGGGGGTTTGCTGGTTCGGATCCTGGGCGTGGACCTACACACCACTCACCAAGCCATGCTGTGGCAGCATCCCACATAGAAGAACTAGAAGGACTTACAACTATGATATACAACTATGGACTTAGACTTTGGGGAGAAAAAAAAGAGGAAGATTGACAACAGATGTTAGCTTAGGGCCAATCTTCCTCACCAAAAAATGCATACCTTTAAAAAAAATCCTATGATTCTAAATCTAAGCCAATTCCAACTGGCATATGGTAGTTACGTAAATGATGCCTGGAGTTCCTGCTCCCTTCTCAGTTTTTCTCTGTCTGAATGGAACCTGGTCAGAGACAAGGGATTCACCATTTCTGAGCCACTTTCCAGGATGCTTCAGGACAATATGTATTACCGTTAGCAGCTCTAATGAGAAGGTCCCTCGCTAGGCATGGTGGACCGTTATTAACGTTAGGTTGTGTATTTCATTCTTCTTGTTAGTCTTTGATGATCCTGTCAGGCAAACATCTGTCAACCCTTTGCTCACCTTACAGAAGACTTTCATAACTTTTGCTTGTATTCTTCCTCTTAGATGAGTAACTATCATGTTCACTGCTTGCTGTATTATTTACGTTATTTACTTTACTCTTTGTATACTTATCACCTAGTGTTTCAAAAAGTATCTTATTCTACTAATTTGCAACCCCTTTCAGCCTAAGAAGCAATGGTCTGAAAGCTCCATCTGCACTCTCCTGTATCTGTGTGTTATAAATGCAGGTGTTCCAAACCCCGTGTGGTGGAATAGGCTTGGATTTGAGCAATTCCTCGTAAGAGCACTTCAGCTTTGGACAAATTAGTTACCCCTAGGCATCAGTTTTGTTGTCTGTAAAATGGGGTGGTAAGACCCATCTTTCAGGGACAACGTGGGGATTAGGGAAAATGTCGTCAAAAGGAAGTACAGAGCCAGCACATAATGAGTGTGAGCATTTGCTAGGTAGCGAACTTAATACTGCCCAAGTCTAGAAAAGGGAAAAGAAACCTTTATGTTAAAAGATCAAAATTTTTAAAATGGTGAGAAAATACTTAAATACTTACTGGCAAATAATAATATCTTTAATGTGTGAAGAATCTTTACAAATTAATAAGAAAATAGCTAAATCCCTAATTTAAAAAATGGAAAAAGAGGGGCTGGCCTGGTGGTACAGCGGTTAAGTGCGCACGTTCCACTTTGGCAGCCCGGGGTTTGCCGGTTTGGATCCCGGGTGCGGACATGGCACCGCTTGGCACGCCATGCTGTGGTAGGCGTCCCACATAGAAAGTAGAGGAAGGTGGGCACGGATGTGAGCTCAGGGCCAGTCTTCCTCAGCAAAAAGAGGAGGATTGGCAGCAGATGTTAGCTCAAGGCTAATCTTCCTCAAAAAAAAAAAAAAAAAAAGGACAGAGGATCTCAACAAATAGCTAATAAATCTATGAAAAAATATTTAGCCTTATAAGTATGAGGTAAAATGTGCATTTAAACCATAATTAGTTTAAACCATGACTACTCATATTAGTTTTGCTGATAAAATTATTCATTTTCTGAATAATGCTGACAAGGGTATTGTATCCCAAGTGTCAGGTCTGGTTCTCTCTGCCCAAACCACACCCCTTTGGGGCCCATGGAAACGAACTCTGCAGCCCCTCATTCTTATCGTCCTGGCCACGCTGGGACTTGAGTCTTGATCTACCTCAATACCCCATGTCTACACCGCTTCTGCCCATGTTCCGTACGGGGAATAGAAACACTAGTGTTGGCTACTTTCTCAGACCCTCTTTGGGAAGTGAGCACAGGTCAGTGCTGCTTCTAGGTGCTCAAACCTCTGTGTGTTCCATTGGCTCCCTTCCCGTCCTCCTTCTCCAGAGCCCAGCCCTTTCTCGGGGTCCTGTCTGCATCTTTCTCAAGGTCTCCCAACATCTAAGCTTCCTTTCTTCCCTTTCTGATTCTTTTCTTTTCCCTCAGTTAGGTGCTTCTGAGTCCATTCTGGGGGCACGGTGGTCGGGTTCGTTGTCTGTTCTTCCATGTCTATTATTTACTCCTTGAGTCCTTTGTCTGTTACTCAGTTGTATCACCTTAGCCAGGACAAATAGATGCTCCGTGATCTACTTTTATGAGACAAAACCTAGAGAGTTAAATGAAATACTGGGACTGAAAAGCATACTGTTTACGACATTAAAATTCTATTACAAACTGTATCTTCTACTTCTCACGTATGTACTGGAAAGAAAGACCGTATGGGGAAGACCTTGCCTTCATTTGCCTCTAGCTAAAATGTCGTTGACTAACACAAATTCAGAAGCCACCGAGGAGAGCTGGGTTTTCCCTGGTCAGGTCTTACAAAGGTGGAGTGATTTCTTACACTGAGGTGAATGCCTGATCCAGGATCCAAACAAAGCTTGTGGAAAGCAGAAAACTGATTCTGAAGGAAACATGTCCAACACTGTAATTCTGTGGTCTTGCTGGAAACGTCTTTGGAGCCCAAACTTTCCACATAAGCAAGGAGCAGTCTCCTTGTGGAGGTAAAAGTCTAGCTCTTTTTCTTTCCTTCCTGAGTTGTTCATTTAGAGTGACAACTAAAGCTAAAAGGAAAGGCATTTTGTCTCAGAAATAGGAATGTCTAGATGTAAGACATGAATTTGTGGTTCTCTAAATATTTGTTCGAACAGATTTGGACAATCTCCTTCAGACCCCTTACCTATACTATACTTCAAAATAATAGTAATATAAAAGTAGAGGAATTGTTTTTAAACTTGAACTCCAAATAATAATAAAATGTACTGTTTTTGATTTCAAAAAGTTTGATCAATAACTCTTTCATTGTACTTGGAAGCCTCATTAGATTTCTAACCGTGTTCTTTCTCAAACGCTTGCTGGATATGATTACACTCCAAATAAACTGAACAGAATTAAATTAATTCAAGAATAAAAAAAATCTATTTCTCCTTGTGTGTCTCAATCTGATATTTGCCATATGGGATGCTCAGCATCACTCTCGCAGCAGGCCTAATTTATGGCAAACACACATCCACTTTCAGTGAACACGGAAAAACACAGCCTTTTTCTCTCATTTCTATAAGATCAACTATGGACTTTTTTCTTTGCTTTGTTTGCACTGATTCTAATTTAATTAAATGCAGATTTAATAGGGGTGGGAAGTGGTTTGCCACTTGTGGGTACAAGAAGAATATCAATGACATCAAATCGTGTCTAGGGGGATGGAGAGAATCAGGAAGATTTAGCACGGCCTGCTTCTTAGATTCAAGAATCCAGATATCAGAGGTGACTGATGAAATGTTCTGATGTTTTACTGACTCGAAGATTCCCCATTGCCAACTAAGGGTCATTGCAGCTAGAAGCTCTGCAGTGCTCTATGGATGACTTGTCACTATTTATCTAGCAATTCATTCATTATTTCAATAAACAAGGCCCTATGCTAGGCATGGAATTGCTAAGACACAAAGACATGGCCTCCTTCGGGTTGCTACCAGAAGACAGGCAAGATTTTAGAAAACCACAATAGAATAAAGTTGAGTACTTACTTGGACTGTGAACAAAGTCATCCAAAGCATGGGTGGTTCAAGGAAGGCTTTTGGAGGAAGAGAAGCTTCAAGCTCTTGGAACAAGGACTCCTTATCAGTTCTTCCCTCCATCCTGTATTTTACTGTCCCATCTGGAAGGCTCATGTTGCAATTTTCCAAGGAAATTTTTCTTAACTAAGAAGTAACCCTATCTCTGCTAACTTTACTTTTTGACCCTGTTCACAATTTTCACATAGATATTATTCTTCATAAAGATGGAGTTGCACATTTATCTATGGGCCTTGTTAGCAGGGAATTGAGCTCCTCTCAGCAGAATGCTGCCCTGCCCCTCCCCACCTGAGGCAGCATTAGGCACCACAGAGATGCTTACTGAAGACTTGTAGACAGTTGTCTTTGGTTGTCAGTCACCTGGGGCTTCCAGGACGTGAGAGGACAGGGAAGAGCAGAGGCCCAGGCAGCAATGGTGAAGCAGAAAAACCTCCTCTCTGACTGGAGCTGTGATCTCACAGCCATGAGCATGTGGGAAAACCTCATGGGGATGCTTGGTCACTCAGTTGAAGAGCTCTCTATCTTGTTCCCAGGTAGGCTCCAAATGGAGGGCCTTGTAGATATGCTGCATATTCCAGTAGTCTTTTCTGTTTTGAATGTTGCTGATTCACCAAGTTCCATTTGCAAAGGGAAGCCCCACATTGGAGTCCCGTAGAGTAACAATTTTTATTTGAAAGAGGGCATGATTGCCTGGTACCATGGGAAGACCACTGGATGAGAAGCTCGAAGTCTGGGAGTTGAGTCCTGGCTCCACCACTTACTAGTGCTACGAACTCCAGCAAGTCAAAACTTCTCTGAGCCACATTTCTTCTCCTGTAAAATGGGAATGATAGTGATTGCTCTGGCTACATCAAAGAGTCGGGAGGTCTGATGGGACAATAGATGTGAAGGCCCTCACGAATGGTAGAACACCACCGTCAGTCAGTTCAGCCTGCTATAACAGAATACCATAGGCTAGACGGCTTATAAACAATAGAAATTTATTTCTCACAGTTCTCAAGGCTGGGAAGTCCAAGATTAAGATGCTGGTAGATTCAGTGTCAGGTGAGGGCCTGCTACCTAGTTTACAGACAGCCATCTTCCTGCTGTGTCCCGACATGGCAGAAGGGGACGAGGGAGCTCTATGGGGTCTTTTTGGTAAGGGCAGTAATCCCATTCATGAGAGCTTCACCTTCGTGACCTAATCATCTCCTGAAGGCCCCAGCTCCTAATACCGTCACATTGGGGATTAGGTTTCAACATATGAATTTTAAGGGAGACACAAACATTCAGTTTATAACAATCACCAAAGTGGATGGGATTTTTTGGAAGGTGAGGGTTTGTGATTTTCATATTAGCTCAAGATGGCAATGTACTTGGAAGGGGCTTGTCTTGAAGCTGTGCATTCAACATATTTTTCCATAGAGATGTAAAAATGTCAATTGTCCATCTGAAAATATGAGGATGGAAGCTGAAGGAAATTATGAGGAAGCCTTAAACTCCCACTAGGCCCGTCTTTGGGTCTCCCCTGGGAGAGAATGTCTTCCAGGATTTTCTACTTGCTCTTCCCAGCAAGGCAGAGTCCGAACAGCTATCTGAACTCCATCTTGAAGCTTTTATACACATCTTTTCCTGAGATTCAAAACATCAAAATAGAGACTCAGATTTGGGATCTGATTCATTGAACTAGGTGAACCAGACCTGTTTGACGACTATGAGCCAAGAAATTATTAGTTCCTCTGTACTTGCAGATCTGAGTTTTGCTCTATTATAAGATTTGTGATCTCTGTAATCTCCAATCACCAGGTGTAGCCTCACTCAGGTCGTCATCTTCTTCAAATTGGAATAGTCATAATAATGAACACATGGCAAGACATTAAATTGTGTCAAACACTGCTCTAAGTGCTGTCTGTGCATTTGTATAATACTCACAACACACCGTCATCATCATTGTCATCAACATCCCCATTTTACAGATGAGAAAGATTGAGTTTTTTCCCAAGGGCACGTGACTAGTAAGTAGAGGAGCTTTGCGACCCAGGAAGTCTGGCTCCCAAATCAAGCATTTGACCGCTTTGCCTCAGGAAGTTTTACTAAGGAGAAATAAGAGGTTTGTGACTTTAAGGTCCTGTGTAATAATTATCAACTGGATTCTTAAGATGTTTTTAATATTTTTAAAATAATACATTTACCTATGCTAACTCCACCCATGGTAAGAGATGTGTCTCTTTTGACTGGAATAGATCTGGTTAGTGAGTTAACATTGGTTACTTCATGCTGTTCTGACTCTTATGTTTTCAGTAAAAATAAAGAAATTACTAATTAGGAAATGCTGTGTCTCTTTAGGAGACCAAAATCTTTCAAAGAAAGGGGTGCTTTGCTTTCTGAGGCTCTCATGGTCTATTGCACAAATATTATAAAGTCAGGCGAGGGCACAAAGTCCTTTAGTTGCTGGTGATGGCTTTGGAGGCCAGGGACTCTTGAGAAGAATCTTGAAGGATGAAGAACCAGGTGGAAGAAAGCACAAAAGTCATCCTACATAGAGAGTGTTTTGAGGCCACATGTGAAAAAGAAAGCATAGTGACTGGAAATGGCAAGAAGCTGCTGGGTGTTGCTACAGTATAAGAAGAGCGGAAAGTTGCAGTCAAAGGTGGGTAGATAAGGAGAAACTGGGCTGTGAAGGGCCTGGGGCACTATGTCATTAGATTTGGCTTTCTCTTACGGGCAATGGGAGACTGGACTAGAGAGGGGGAGTCTAGTAACTGTGGGGACATTGCAGGGGCCATTGCCGTAAACAGGCCAGGCTGGAGCTGCTGAAGGTCTGAGTCAAACAATGTCTTTGGCTGTGGAGAAAGAGGGATGAGAGTGTGAGATGTGTGAGCTTTTCTACATCAAGAAAGAAATGAACAGAAATTTGTAAGAGGGAAAAATGAAACATAAACAAAAAGAAGATAGACATAGCAATGATCGAATCTCTAAAAGTCAGCAATAAGGATAAATTTATATTAAATTGAATAAATTGAGAATAAAATAGATTTTATTTTATTCTATTCCAAGAGAATAGAATAAAATTATCTGTTCTAAGAGAAAAATGATTTATTCTAAGAGAATAAAATAAGAAATAAGCAATATAACAATGTAATCTAATAATAAAATAAAGGGAATAAAAACCAAAACTCTCTCCAAACTATCACCAACCTCTCTTTGGTGATAAGAGAATCAGAAAAGCTGTAGCAAAGAATCAAAGTGACACAGTGTGCCAAAACAGTGTATAAAAGAGTAATTTGGAATTAGGATTTTGCAAAAAGAAATTTTCAGCAAGTTTAAAAACATGATGCAATCTATACAGAAGTTGAAATATAATGAAATACACCTAAAATTTACACATTGTAAACCAATGTGACTTGAAAACAAAATTGGTAGGACAGATAAAAAGTGTGAGTTTCTAATTGGAATTCTCAGATATGGCAAACTCTGTGACTGCTTGGTAAAGAGGGGAGGTAAGGAGGGCCCTGGGGGCAGGGAGCATCTCAAGTATTGTCCCTGATGACTTTGAAGGCCTAGAAGCGATCCTCTCCATCCAAATTGTGTAATCAGTCATCCTTCTAGCTTCAGCGACTCTCTCTCCTCAGACCTTGCGTGTGTGTACCACAAGGAGCCACTGGGTTTCTAATTTGCATGACTCCATTGAGGATCATGCTGTTAAGTGCAATCAGTAATAAAGGCAGAGGAGTAAGTCTAGGAGGCAAAAGAATGAGAAGATAATGAGTTTGGTTTGGAGTGTTTTGAGTTTTAAATTCTTAAAGTTCATCTAAGGCAATATAGCCAATAGGCAGCATGTATTGAAGATAATAAGTCAAGTCTGGTCATTCAGGTTAGTGGTGGGAGTGGAAACAGACTTGAGAGTCATTGTTCTTGTGGAGAAGGATGAAGTAACAGAGTGAAGAGAGTATTGGTAAGTAATGTGTTGGGAGTAAATATAAAGACATGGAAGTAAAGGCTAGAAGCTAATGTGTGTCACAAAAAGCATCCAGAGATGGCCAGAAGCTAGTACAATATTAGGAGAATTAAATTCAAGACACTGGGCTCATTCGTTTAACTCTGATGGACCGAGCTCCCTGCGTTGGGCCCTGCTGTTGGCTGTGGCTCATACAGACAGGGACAGTGATTTTTCAAAGTTCTTTCTACCTTTGTTTCTTTTGACCAATGTGAGCTTAAATCTAATATTTCTTTGAATCTCTGCGTTCGTATCACTTAGAGTTCTTTTTTCTTCCCTATGAATATCAGTTCAAACCAAACCTCCTTCACTGCACCATCAATGAACAAAGAGGGATGGAAGTTCAGAGATATCTGTGGGAGCACCTGAGCTGTCTGAATCCTTTCCAAACCTGGTAAATGATTCTTAAAAGATGTGAGAATTCAAATTCTGGCTTCCGCTGAGAATTGAATATTCCCCAAACTGCCTGATGCACAGCCCCAGCTGAGACCTAATGCAAGTATTTTGCTTAAGAGAACTCGCAAATGCGAGGTGCTTCTAACAATATGTGACAAGCAGTGTGTAGCCGATGGTAGGAGTTAGATTTATGCATATTGTGGTTGTCCATTTCCAGCTGCTTTTGTGAAGTCAAACTTTTTTTATGTTAACAGATCACATTATTATCACATTTAGTGGAGAATAATGAGATATGATGGTGATACATCATTGGCAGCTCATAGCGCCATTTGAAAACATGCTTGTTTTGAAGTCTGCAATAATGGGTCAAAGAGAGAGAGGGACACTCTGACACGCACACAGCCACAAACACAGCTCTGAACAGCTAGTCCTGAGTAGCTCTTTGTAAATGCTTTATTACCAGGACTGAACCTCAACAGTGGCTCACAGGAGCGCCCTATTTCTTCCAATTAACTAAGAAGATAAAGATATCTCAAAGTTGAGATAAGTGACCAGTGGGATTTGCTAAAATTCTGAAGAGCACTCTGTATAGAATGAAATGGACAGACTCTACCTTCAGGAGTTAGCGTTGCATCCATTCTGTGCAAAACTTGTTTGATGTTGTGAAAACAAACATATAGCTCACCCAGATACTATGGGAATCACAGAGAACACTGTAGTTGCCATTTGGATGGTCAAAGTATTCTCTACAACCAATAGTCTATTCTCTCTTTCTCTCTGTGTCACTCCTCTGTCTTTCTTTCTCTCTCTCTGTTTTACCCTTGGAGGAGTGTGGATGGAGAGAGAAATGAAGTATATTATATAGGATAATATAAGGTTCTCTGTCTTTGCCCCATACCCCAAGCTTAGGAGCATGCCCTGAAAACATTCCCTCTGTAGCTCTTGCATCCCATAAATTTATCTCAACCTTTCTAAATCAAGCTATACTTTCAGCATGTGTTACTTCCTGTGATAATGAATCCTGTAAGTGGCCCTATTTTGCATGAGGTGAGATGTTCTATTTATTGAAAACTTCACATCATTCAAAATTTAGAAGATGAGGAAGAGCCTCTTAGGCAGAGGGAATAAGGTATGACTGACAAGTCTGGGGAATTATAAATTACAGAGATTTTGTGTGAGCACATGGGAGCGGGTGATGGCAATGACAAATGAAGGTAAAGAGATGGAGAGAGGCAAGGTGATGGAGAGCCTTAGTGCAAGGCTAAGCATTTGAACTTTATTCTGGAAGGAAACAAAGGGGAGGGGTAAAGGACTCAGTCATCTTTGGATTGTAGAATGCCAGTGGTGTCCCTCAGGAGTTTCCATTTGCAACACTGATTACTTAAACCTAAAAAGGTTTGCATAAGGATGTAGAAGATAGAACATGTAATTAAATTCCCACAGCTGCATGTGAATTGAATTCTTCCGGGTAAAAGACGTTTGATCTGGTGGATAGTAAATGGAATGACATTTTGAGGTCTTGAAAATGGGCACAAAAATAAAAAATGAATTTCAGTATGGACAAAGGCACTTAGGATGATAGCGATTAGATAATTCACTCCATAATCATCATGCTATATGCCATGGAATATAGCCCCGGGAAGGTCCTGAGACTCAAGTCAGATTGTTTATCGATGCCTTGGGTACTCTGCTTCAGGAAATAATAGTCAACCAAATAATGGATAACAGCATGAACATATTTGGTCTTTGATCCAAATAGAAAATGTTATCCTATCAATGTAGAAAGGTCATAATATAGATCTGGGAACTAAACATTAAAAATGAATGTGGCTAGATATATGGAGAATGTTGGGGCCAGATGGAGCCTTAGTGATCAAATGTTATGATGCCTTTATTTTGCAAGTTAGAAAATGGAGGCTATGAAATATGAAATGACTTGGTCATGGACACAGATTAGGCAGCAGGGCCAGAATCCTGACATTCTGACCTGTGGTTATTTCCTCCCCTGCTTGCCCACTTCATGGTCAACACAGGATTTAATTTGGTTTGTTACATGTCTTGTGAAACCATCCAGATTTTCTTGACTATTTCTCTTGCTCATTGATAATGCTCACTTAATGACTGTATTTCAAATTCTGACTCATCGTCAAATAAACATCCACAACAGAACACATTTTCTGTTTACCCTTTAAGGAGCACGTGAATTTATGTTCTAATATCCTTCCCCCACAAGCAAGGATTAGGCCTAGGGCAAGGCTGGTTGATGTCCCAAGATGGCAGCAGTGTGCCTCTCCCTGAGATATGAGAAAGTGAAGGACAAATACAGAAGGACGAGGACCAAGCCAAGGTAAGGAGTCCAGACTGTGAGGGGAAATCCAAGAGGCCAGAGAGACCCCAGGAACCCGAGCACAGAGAAGGAACAGTCCATTCTGGGCGGGCAATGACCTGGAAGTATAGAAATGAGCAGAGGAAAACAAGGCCATTAAAAATTTCTGAGGAGAAAATCAGGTGCTCAGTGTTGCTTTATGAAGTAGTTATTTCTGTGTTTCCTTTGTGTTTGTGTGTGGAGCATTTAAAAGGGCTAAGAATGTGCAAATACATGTCACTGTTCAGACAGTGTGTTTTCGTCTTGCTGTTCCTAGTTGTAACATCAGTTATCTCAGCTCTACCAGATGTGTGGCCTCAGTTGGTAAAGTCCCTCTTATTTCCCTCCTGGAAATGTATGGCACCATTTGAGGTGACAAATGACAGACGTCAGCATACCCTAAACTTGAGTTGGGAGCTACACATGATGTCGCAGGCTTCTGGGCCTCACAAACACTCTCTCTGTTTCTTCACTGAGCACATAGAATGTCACTACTTATCTCACTGGGCTGTTGGCAGGAACAAATGAAGTAATCTTTGCAAAGCTACTCTCTCAGTGCCCCGCATGTACCTGGCCCCCCACCTGGCGTTCTCTTGAGCTCCCCTCAACAGATCCCACAGGTCACAGGACTTCTGGTTAAGGAATGCATAAACAGAAGCAGCTGATGTTTATTAGGTGTCTGCTTTGTTTCTGGCTCTGTGCCTTTCTGTTTAATCAACACAATACCTACTATGTGCACTGCTTTGGGCATTTTAAAAGAAACCAAAGAAATATAAGACACATAATTTGGAGGCCTAAGAGAGATCTTGAGATCATCTAATTCAAGGCCCTTGTTTCATAGTCCTAGAATTTTTGCTGAGGTCACACAGCTAGGTAATAGCAGGGCCATGGTTAAAAGCCAGGACTTCTAGCTTCCGGTCTGGTCCTCATTCTCCCATGTACCTCAACCCAGCCATCAAGACATCCAATAGTCTTTGGTGCATTGACTACTCAGAGAAATAGTATAATTGATGGTAATCCAGAACTGCATCACTGCTGAGACTCAGAGTGGACTAGCTTTTTGCTTATTGACCTTTGGTGTTTATTGAGACACTAAATATATGTGTTATAAGTCATTAGGATGTAAGGCAGTCATACCCAAACCAAGCTATGCTGCTTGTAACTCCAAAATTGTATTTTTACTTAACATACTCATATAGAACTTAACATGAGGGAGATACTCTTCGATGGGTTTTATAAAAATCAACTCATTTAATCCTCATAACAACTCCGGGAAGAAGTACTATTGTTATCTCTACTTTTCAAATAAAGAAAATGAAGCATAGAGAAAATAAGAACTTTCCCAAGGTCATATAAATATGAAGAAGCAGAATCTGGCCTGAGTTCATGCTCTTAACTACTCCACTGGGCTGCCTCTCTAGATTATCAAAAATGCTGAACATTCCTCCCAAGGAAGGGCATCCTTTCATTATTCTCTCCCTTTCTGGAAGTTCTCTGTCACTTCTCCTCCAAGGGGCTGAAGTCCATTTGGGCTTTCCTGACATTTTCTATGTCTCTGATCA
Source organism: Equus quagga (assembly GCF_021613505.1). NCBI lineage: Eukaryota > Metazoa > Chordata > Mammalia > Perissodactyla > Equidae > Equus > Equus quagga. The sequence goes on from NC_060272.1 coordinate 95,864,611, forward strand.
TCTTGCCTGCTGGTATCCCGACTCCAACATCTCTGTTTTCTTTGCTATACACTTAGGTTATAGGGAATTACAATCCAGTAGGGTAAAAGGTAAAACACCAAGACAGTTTAACTAGCTCCTTCATCCACACTGTATGCTATGTGCTGGGTACTAGGGATTGAGGGAGTTAGAACATACACAGCTCATGTCCTCATGGAGCTTTCATTCTAGTGGGAGAGCTAGACATTACACAAATAATCATGCAAATAAATATATACTTCAAACTAATGTAAGTGCTACAAAGAAAAATATAGAGTGCTGTTATAAGAAAATGTAATAATATGACCTAATTTGCATTAGGTGGGGGTTGTGTAAAACCTCCTTGAGAAAGTGATTTTTAAGCTTGTAAATCAAGGATACACTATTGTAGGAGAAGACTAGGGGTAAGAGCTTTGTAGGCAAAGAGAATAACCAGGCAAAGACTCTGAAGTAGGAAATAGATTGGCACATTGGGAAACTGACAGATATCCCTTAGGAACTGAATGGAGAGTAGTGAATGTAGGGAGGTGAGTGGCCTGGCATAGCTGAAGGAGTGCTTGAGTCAGATCATGCAAGCCCTTGCAGGCCAGAGTAAACACTAGATTTATTGGATTTTATTCTAAGTGCAATAGAAGCCATTGGAGGACTACAAGGGTTGGGACGTGGGAAAGAATTGATGGGAAGTAACAACACAAATAAAGAGAAGGACTAGAGGCTTCCATCATAGACCAAGAGAGAGGTGACAATGACTTGAAGTAAGATGGGGCCAGTAGAGCTGTAGGTTTCAAATCAAGATATACTTCTGAGTTATAACTAACAAGATTTGTTGATGAACTTGCCGTGGCAAGTAGGGAGAAAAAAATGTCATAGATAAATCTTAGCTGTGTAGTGTAAAAATTTGATGGATGTTCTGGATTATTTACTGAGATGGAAAACACTGGAGGTCAAGGGGCCAAGACACCCCAGCTTTGCAGTGCAGTCTGCGTGACCCTGGGCAAATCCACACATAGATGGCTCCGGACCCGCCGGGAAGCCGACTCCACTGCAGCTCTCAGTGGCTGTCTGTGTGAACAACTTCTCACGCCTAAAAAGACCCATCTTTGTTTTAGCTTCATCTTGTGCTTTGGTTTTAAATGAATCTTGGATACAGGTGGCCAGACAAAATAGTCTCTCAACTTTTCTTGCAGTTTCGGATTTTTTATTTTTGATATTTTTCACTCCTCTCTGCAAATTTGTTCAATTCTGAATTAGTGGTGGTGGGTGACTACTTCATTATTCGTCTGGCTGCTAATCAAATAAAAGATAGAAAATATAATTGGATCATGTAGTTATCACAAAAGATTTTATTTTTTTCTGGATATTACATAGGCCTGAAGGTTTATTTGCACCACTTTGGGAATCTCTTTTTATGCATTTTTGAATGAGAGGCTAACAAAGATAACTCCTTAAGAAAATACCGTTATTTTTCCTAATTGTGAAATCAAGGGTCCTTGTCCAAAGATGGATTTGACTAGATACGAGAAGCTACCTATTGTTCCAGCTTAGTCCTTGTCATTTCCTGTAATAGACTTGGATTTTATCAGCAGCCCTCACATGATTTCTTTGTGAAAAATATTTCTCTGTATAGAAGAAAGTTTATCATTTGGAATGTTTAATGCAATTATATTGACATATGGTGATAATGGGATAAAGCATACGGGTTAAAGGTTGCGGGAGCCATGGCTTGGCAATTAGCGATGTAAATGAAACATTCATTATCCATCATGCTGAGAAGTTGATGAACTGTACAGTAAATCTGAGCCCACAGTCAGGACTGAGATAAGTCATTTCAGACAATACAGTGGAGTATTTATGAGCACCAGGGACAATGTTTCAGATTCCTGTCATGGAGATTTCTTTACCTATTAGTTTTTGTCGAATAAAGAGCTGACAAAGTCCAAGCCACAGTGCTTTTCTTCCACGGGAATAAATATGAGATTCTAAAACTTTCTCTTCAAATGAAGCATTTTGAGAGCTTAAGTGACTAGATGTTGACAATTGATGTTTTCCATAAAAGTCCATTCCATAAAAAAGATGTCTGATTATTTGTCTTGAAGGAGAGTTTTGATGTATTTCAAAATAGAACCTTGATTTTGGAAGAAAACTATCCATTTAGAGATTTCAGTCTTTCCCCAAAGAAACTTAATCCTGCAGGTTGGATTGTGGAGAAGTAACTGCTATTTTTCCATTTTCCACCAAATGACTAAGGGAACATCAAGATATTTCAAAAAAAAGGTAATGTCTAAGCTTTTTACTTTCCCCATTTAGTTATCTTGTGCATATTCTAAAGTATTTCTTGTGAATGTGAGTATTGCCCATCCAGAATAACCAAATCTACGTCAATTTTATGTTTTATTGAAACCAGTTCTTAAGTTTTTAAAAACAATTTTAATCATATAAAATAGTATCTTCAAAAATGAGAAAGAATCATTGGAGAAATGTTAAAACTTCATTTATTTAAGATAACCAGTGATGCAGATAGTAAGCCCAAGAAGTCAACTGGAAGGCAGTGTTGTTTGGCTGTCGTGTTCAGCCTTTTCCCAGAACCAGAAATACCTTTGCTAACAGCTCAATTTGTTGAGGCTTAAGTAAGGACAAACCAGGCCATGTCAAAGCTGGGAAAGCTGGTAATAGTCACTCTAACATTTCTTAAATTTAACTTTATGCCATTTCTCAATTTGACACCATACATGCTAAGCCAGGCATTGTTCTAAGTATGTAAAGTGAATCATCTCAATTCATCCTCCTAGTAGTCCAGTGAAGTAATCATATTATCATCCCACTTAATGCATGAGGAACCTGAGGCTCAGAGGTGAGAAATGATGGTCCAGTCATCCAAGTCACACAGCTGGTAAAGATCTGGGCTGACCCTCGGATCAAGACCTGTGCAACCTCAAAGTCCTCATCAAGCCACTCTGCACCTCAAGCTGATCTCCCCCACCTCCAGCGATCCCATCATTCCAATTTTGCTCCAATTCGGGGGCCTTCTTCTCTTCATCATCAGGCATCCAGTGCCTTCCAGTTTTTAATTGTCTCCCCCTATCGAACCAGAAACGATTATCCTTTAAGACTCAAAGAGAAAATCGTGCATGCCAATCAGTGAATTTGTTGAATTTGTTGTTCCACATTCTTCTGTGGGGGTGAAAGACTGCATTTCTGCCTTAAGAGAATGTTGGCTTTCTTTTGAAAGGTTGGATCAGGTCAGTTCTCTGTTCAAAAACACCAGTGGCCCACAGTGATGCTCCTCAGCCTTGTCTCACCTAGGAAACTTAAAACATTATATTCTCAAGCCTATCTCCAGAGATTCTGATTTAATTGGTCTCGGCTGGGGCCCAGTCATTGGTGTCTTTAAGAAGGTTTTTAGGGTGATTCCAATGTGTGGCTGGGGTTGGGAACCCTTGGATGAAAGGTACACGATCAGGTCCCCTCTAATTTCATCTACTGGGACTTCCTCTCAACCCCCACGCACCCTATTATGGACATGCTGACTTCTTTGCTGTTCCTGGAACATGACAAACATGCTTTTGTCTCAGGGACTTTGCACCTGCCATTCCCCTTTGACTGGGACACTGTTCCCCCAGATATCTACATAGTTAGCTCTCTGAACTTACTTCAGTTCTCTGCTCGAATGTTATCTAAACAGTGATTGCTTCCCTGGCCACCTTTCATAAAATAATTCTCCCCTTCCTCCTGGTATTCTCCATCTGCCTTATAGATTTTGATAATCTATAATCTATCAATCTATAGATTATAATCTATCAATTTATAGATTATAATCTATCAATTACCTTGATAATTCTTTGTCTGCACTGTCCCATCACAGCTGACATGTGACATACTTACTTGCTTATGTATATATCGTGTCTCCCCAACGCTGGAATGTAAGTTTCATGAGGGCAGGGAGTGTGTCTGTTTTCTTCACTGCTGCACCCCCAGTGTCTAAAAGAACGCCATGAACAGAAGAGCGGCCCAACAAATATTTATTGAATTGAATAAATGAATAAATTTGGGAAGGAGCAAAGGAGGCCCTGGGCCTGAAATTCATTTTTTCAGTCTGTCAGCAAACTCCACTGAGTGCCTTCCGTGTGCTGGGCTCCGAGCTCTGCACTGTGGACACCATTTCACGGTGCCCAGTGTACCAGGCTCAGGTGGAGAGCTGGTGAACGCTCTTGCTTGCTTCCATGGCCCTCGACATTTTTCTGCCTTCCTGCATTCCTGTGCTCCTCACACTCTCCCTCATAGACTCTCCCTTTTCCCCACTGTTGGAACAGCGTGGTGTGAAAAAGCCTCTCTACTAAAACTGTGGTTGGCACCCTCTCCCACTTCGCAGGGTATCCCTGAATACTTTCCCTGACCTTTGGTCCCTGTAGTCCAAGAGGCCTTGGGCCATTGCATTTCTCCTCATTTGATCTCTGCCTGCCTCCCTCATCTCTCCGCCATACACCCTCATCTCTCAGCAGTATACACCCTCAAGGGCTATGGGGCAGGGAAGAACGGGCAGGGCCCTGCAGGAAGCTAACTGGATGGCAGTGCGGTGGCAGAGGTGGGAACCTGACCCAAGAAGAATAGTCTTGAAGTGCCAAGAACCTCAGCTGAATGGAAGAAAGATCCGGGCCCTTTTTCTGCTTGTGTGATGGCAAGGAGAAAGACAATTCAAGGCAAGGCTTGATAATTCCTTAAACATACAAAAAACCGCTTCATGGAAATGGGAAGCGTTACTCCAGGAGACAGAACTAGACCCAGCAGTGTACAGTGTCTCAGGATCACAGGCTTTGACTCAGTTTTGGAAGTCCTTTTATGCCGCTGGAACTGTCTAACAATATAATGAATTACGCTGGTTCCCTTGTAAGAAAGTGAGGTCTCTATTATTGGGGACATTCGAAGAAAGATAGATGACCATCGATTATATAGATTTGCTATGTAAAATATTCCAGTGTTAGCTGAGGGTAATCCAATGTGTCACTAAAGTCTTTCCGTCTTTAGAATGCTGTTAATCATTGATTAACAAGATATGAGAAAAAAATCTATGACCTGTATGGAAATTATAGTATTTGTGAGGAGTAGAGGAAAAATAAAAATTTGATTTGCTGGTTAAAATTGTATCGCTCTTTTGGACTCAATATTTCTTGTTAACTCCCATGTGATAGTGTTATAATTTTATATGCTGATAACTATAAGTTATATTTGATTACGACAGGGAATTATATTCAGTCATCACACTTTGTTGATTATTCAGGGGGTTCCTCAGTCCATCGTGTAAAAAAAAAGTCGGAAGGAACAATGACCAGAAAAACAAAGATCCTAGTAATTTTGGCCAGTAATCAGGACTAAACTTCTGAAAGTGTGGAAAAGAGTACTTATGAATCCATTCTGATTATTCACACCATTGGGCTCCTTGTAAAACAGCCCTACATGTTTCGCTGAATCAATATGTCATTTGTATGTACTGAATCATTAATTTTTTTCTCATGAGTTGATTACTCTTGGAAACTGGAAATTGTTTTTCATGGTTATGAAGAAGTGATGTTTGAAAGTAAAATCAGCGTTTTTATTCTTTTCTCTCCCAAAATCTGGTACCTGGAAAACTGATTTGAATTTCTCGAAAGGAAATAAGAGAATGTAGAACTAGGAATTTTCCTTAGGAATGGAGATAAGAGGAGTAATGATAGTCACAGCAGAAGTGGTTGGACCTGGTGTTGGGCTGAGCCAAGAGGGAGAGAAATTGTGTGAGAAATGTACTTGTGTCACTGGTCTGAAGACCAGCTCAGCAGTCCCCGTGCATTTTCCAGAAGATGTAAGACTTAGGAGGATTTGGTTGAAATAGGATGTTATAAAACCAAATTTACACCCAAGAAAACGTCAGGAGTTCTACGGCACATGTGGGGAGATAATACCCCTTGCACACCTGAAATATGGGCAGAGGGAGAAAATGCTTTTAAAAATGACCAAGCATAAAATGGTCATCTGATGGCATTGTTCCTCTCTGTCATTGTGAAGAGATGCGTTCTAGCTGAATGTTTCATCTCCAGCCCCAACATCATAAGACTTGACTATTTTGTCTTCCAGCCTTTCACACAGGTGTTCAGTGAACAAGATCATTTTTTCTCCATAGAAACTTGATTTTCTGTCTACTCCTACTCAGATCAGTTTGGCAAATGACAGACAGACTTTTTTTTCCTCTTTGGGACTGAAGCATTGTTTTTATAATTCGCTAAGTGGTCACGGTGTGCCAAGAACTTGATGTAAATTCTCTCTGTTTCTTACAACCTTTCTGTGGAGTAGACGTTAGTGTTCCCACTTTCCAGATGAGGAAATTGAGGCTTGGGGACAAAAGTCAGCTGGTAACAGAATTCGAACTCATGTTCTCTGTCTCTAAAATCTATAACCTCTTCACCACCCAAAGATGCTAGATCCCACCTGGTCCCTCCATTTTTAACTTTTTCCTTAACTTTTGGTTTCGCTCTGGTTTAGAGAAGTGAGCCTAGGCTTTTCCCTCCACTCTGCCGAGGTTTTGAAGTAGATAATCTAGTTGTTATTTGAAACAATCCAATTATGTTTAAAAATATCTGTCCTTTCCTAGCCCTGCAGACTTGAAATAGATCTGCTGTCTTCTAAACAGCCATTTCCTCTAATTTTCACTTGCCCCTTCTTTTTATAATTCCCATTTCTCTACTTCCATCAATTACTTTCCACCTTCTTTCTGTGGGGTTATTTTTACCAAAATTAATTAACACATGGGGTCTCCTAAGTAAGTTTCTTTGTTGTTAAATTCCCTTTACCAACCAGCTGTAACATAGGAACAGGTAAGAAGTGATGCTGACATTATTATTGCACATATTTATATAAGATATATTAGTTTGTATGTGACATTACTGCAGGGTGAATGTATGACAATTAGAAAGCCAGATAACGTGAATAAAAAATAGATTGTCCAACATAGATCAACCTTTCTTCCAGTTTTTCATTCTACCATCCTTGCAGGGTTTACAAAGATCTCTATTTCTTCAATGGACCAGGTTTAGGGGTGCCATGGGTTGTTTATTTCATTCCTTCTCAATCAGTGCATTTATTAATTCAAGGCTTTATCTTGAACTGGATGAATTCCAACAAAAGGCCACTTTGATAAAGGAAAACTAACTTGGGAAATAAGTATGTGCTTAAAGTAATAGAAACTAAGGGAAGGTGGTAAGATCTCAGATAATAAATTCCAATTTAAGAAACAAAATAAGTCAGATGGGGAAAGACAATTACCACATGACTTCACTCGTATATGGAAGATAAATAAACAAACGTATAGATACAGAGAATAGACTTGTGGTTACCAGAGGGGAAGGGCGTGAGGCGGGGCAAAAGGGATAAAGGGCCACATATGTATGGTAATGGATGGAAACTAGATTTTCGGTGGTGAACGCGATGCAATCTATACAGAACCGGAAATATGATGTATATCTGAAATTTACACAACGCTATAAACCAATGTGACCTTAATAAAATAAATAAAGAATGAAAAAATAAGGGGGGGAGAAATTATATTGTTGATTTGATTTCATTTTTGTTTCTTAATATAAATTGTTCCTTTTCCCAGAGGGGAGGGTTTTGGAGCAAATATGAACTTTTCCAGTTAACGGACAAGGGCAAAAAACGACTTGGTTGTACTTCCCACCTTTTGGTAAAGCCACTTAGTTTTTGAAGTCCCACGTGTGACTGCCTATCAGTAATTTACATGGTCAAAAGTCACGGTTAGCCCTCCCCTGGGAGAAGACTCTTGCAAAGTCACAGAGGCTATCTTTGGCTTTCCTTTAAGAGTTTGCTAGAGCTTGGAGATCGAGTTCCCAGAGTTTCAAGACTATGTATGAACTATCACAAGTGATTGGGTGGGCTCAACCCATATCTTGCTGTGGTTACAGAGGCCCCAAATGACTATTGTAATTTTTTTAAATAATTAAAGTAAATATTTTTGACAGGGGCTGGCCCTGTGACCAAGTGGTTAAGTTTGTGGGCTCTGCTTTGGCGGCCCAGGGTTTCGCCAGTTTGGATCTTGGGTGCAGACATGGCACCTCTCATTAGGCCACACTGAGGCGGCGTCCCACATGCCATAACCAGAAGGACCCTACAACTAAAACTACACAACTATGTACCAGGGGGCTTTGGGGAGAAAAAGGAAAAATAAAAAAATCTTTAAAAAATAATATTGTTGACAAAGTGATTGTGATTATTGAGCTAAGAGAACCTGTCCCTACCAGCAGCTCAGAAGCCCTGGGGACTCTGTCACTTCTGTCTGTAGTGGGCACTGCGTCTGCTCAAGGAGAAGCATTGCATTTTGGTGCCAGGATCGGGGAAATACAACAAACAGACAGAAACCTCTTTTCCTGCAGCAGGGAGCAGAAGGGAGGCCTTTCCCAGTTGAGCCCTTGGCCTAAAGCCAGAGGTAGAGTTCAAGGATTCGTGGGTTCAAGGCACTTTGTGTTACGCCAAGTACTCTATTCTCAGACTTCTTGTGTGGCAAATTTGTGGCAATGTTCCTTTGTAATTAGCATCAATATAGTCAAAGCATCTTAATGAACCCACTGAGTCGCATGCTGTTCATGTTGTCCTGTCACAAAGGGAGCATCCATGCTGCCTTGGCATCAGGTAAGCTCGAGTTGCTTTTCCTTCCTCACTCAGCACGCAGTCTGCAAACCACACCTGAGTGGTCTGTGGTCTTCGAGGGCAGTACAGGACCATGGTGGCTTCTCCCCTCAGGAAGTGATGGGAAAAAAACGCAGAGAGCGTTAGCAGATTCTCGGGTCTCCTCTTCAGCCAGAATGACATTTAGATTTGGTTTTCCTGTTTCCTGGTTCTCGCTGAATTTTCTGAAAATCAATTTGCCGAATGAACATTCAACAACTTTTAAAAATAATGTGATTTACCACAAACTATTTTGATGTATATATTTTGCAGTCATTCAAGAGTCAGTTCAATGTTACCTGCACAGCATCCTTGAAGACTCTACTTAAAATAAACATTCCCACCTTGCCGCCCAGTGGTTCCTCACCCTTGACTCCGTCTGTATTTTCTTCATTGCGCTTCTCCTCATGTGACCTTGTTGTGGTTTGTGTTTGCCTCCTGGCTAGCGTGCAAGTCTCCTTGAGCAGCAACTTTGTTCATTTCTGTAGCTGTCACTTGTAGAAGGGTGCTGAGCACATAGTAGGACTTCAATCAATCTTCATTGAATGCTTGAATAAATAAGTCATATTTAACAGCTTTGGAGGGTTCAACTTGTTAAAACAGGGATGTATTCTATAATTAAGATTTTTGACGAAGTAAAATGTTTTTGGTAGGAGGAATTATGTGAAATAAAGACTTACAAGTTCTTTTTTTTTAAAATATAGCATAAAGTCCTTACAGAGTCTCACATCACACAAATACCCAGTGATTCATGACTAAATCACAGGGAGACCCAAATTACTTAGGTGATAAGAAATTCAAAGGAAGTGGGCAGAGTAGAGTGAGGTGAGTTACAGATTTTTTTTCTGAAGTGAGTCTTTTAGAAGATGACTTCAACTTCAATTTTCTCTACAAGCCAAAGATAAGAGACCTGAGAGGAAATGAGAAGTGCTAGCTGGAGATAGAGACTTGGGCGTCATTAACACCAACATGCTAGTTCAAGTCCAGAGTCTGAACAGCGTTCTGAGGAAGAGAACCATCCCTTTGTGATCCATCTCTGCAGGCAGCAGTGCTCGGCTGGTCACAGTGGGGCTGGTGGGGCTGGAAGGAGATGGGACCACCTTTAACCTGCCACTGTGTTGCATGTAGCTGGTGGGCAGTTTCCAAATCATGGAAGAAAGAATGCAGAAGTTCAGAGAAATGTGACTGTACAACTCGTCGTTACCTCCAGCCCCTCTCGCTCTTTCTGGAGCCTAAGCGAGGAACCATGGGGATTGGGAAGCCAGAGAAGATGAGAGTAACAAATGGTGGGGCTGAGAGGTAAATGGGACAGCGGTCTGAATGAATACAGGAGCCAATGTCTCCTTCCGTTAGCCGGGTTTTTATACTACTGGTAGAGTTGTGCTGGGAAGGCTGGATTCATTTTAAGACTCAGGAGAGAATGTGTAATACATATAGGGAAAACTGCTGAGTGTTTAAGATTCCCCACATTAGAAGAGGAGAAAGAACAGAAGTCAGCAAAAGAAGCAGGGAAAGAATAATGAGAGGGTTGTCATGCTGTCATAGAAGCTAAGATTCTGGAAAATATTTTTTTTTAAAAAGAGGTGATCAGGGGGGTCAAGGGCAACTAAGAACTGGAAAACAAGAAGAAAAACCATTCTATTTTAGTGGATCATTGGTGACTCTAGTCGATAGTTTGAGTAGAGGTGAGAGTTTATGCATTTGTTCAACAGACATTTATCCATCGATAAGTATGTGCCAGACACCATCCACCACTGGGGAATACAGCAGTGACTAAGACAGGTTAGAGCCATGACTTCAGGTGTGGTGGTGTTGATGGAAGTAGACAATAAACCATAAATGAGGAAAACAAGGTAATTTTGAATAACGATAATATGTGTGTGTGTATGAACTGAGAGTGACAGTAGTGAGGTGGGGCTGGAGGACAATACTTTAGACTGGATTAGGTAGCACTCTAGAGAGGAACGCCTCACAGAGGAAGTGGTGTTTGAACTCCCTGCAGGGCAAGAAGAAGCCAGACATGAGAAAAACTGAGAGTAGAATATTACAGGCTGAGACATGGCAAATCCAAGGGCCCAAAAGCAGGAACAAGATTGACATATTCAAGAACAAGAAGCCCAGTGCAATTGGACCTCAGAGAGTCGGGGGGAAGTAGTACAAGATGAAATGAGAACGGTATGTAGGGACCAAACCATGTGAATGAAAGCAGGATTCCCAAAAGAAATGGGTGGGAAGGCTCATTGCGAACATGATCCATTCGTTCAAGAAGCTTAATTTGGCAGAGAGAAATAGAACGTTAATTGGTTCAGATGCCCAATCTAATAGTATATGTTTTATTTGAAATAAAGGAGAATTGTGTGGCCTTAAAGACAAAAAGGGAAGAATTTATAAGGAAAGAGAGATTTGACTCCTTTTCTTTCAGTGACCATTAGTAATCTATTGTCCCCACAAAGCACACAGCCACCCCCTTGATCCTGGCATTAATCTCACCAGATAGGCTTTGCCTGGGGGGTGAGCATATGGTATCCCCTGAAACTTTCAGCTCTTCTGCTTAGAGCTAGCTTGTAAAAATCAAGAATGGTGATGCACTTAGATTGGTGTATTTATTCTGACATTTAAAACTTTTAATGTCTAGGCTTGGATCAAGAAATTCTTTTTTCTTTTGGTGAGGAAGATTGGCCCTGAGCTAACATCTGTGCCAGTCTTCCTTTATTTTGTATATGGGATGCCGCCACAGCATGATTTGACGAGGGGTGTGTAGCTCCACACCTGGGATCTGAACGCTGAAGTGGAACATGTGAACTTAACTACTGTGCCACTGGGCTGGCCCTTTGGGTCAAGAATTTTAAAGCTGGATCTTAGAGGTCATTTAGTCTAACCTCTTCATTTTACAGGCAAGGAAACTGAGACCCAGAAAAAGATTGGTTCAGAAAGCTGAACAGTGATTGTGGAGACTTGATTCTGTCTCTTAATTCCTGGCTCAAATGCCTTCTCACTAGTAGGCTGTGCCTTCTACATTTGAAGACTCAACCCCCAGGGATGGATGGATGGGTTATTCATTCATTTATTTATGTAGGAAAGATTGAACAACCACCAGTCAGACACTGTGCTCATCGCTAGAAATGCAAATATAAGAGCTGTTTATAGTGCCTGTCTCCGCTTCCTCATGCCCCTTCTTCCCTCACTCTACTCCAGGCAGGTTTATAAACCCACCACTCTATTGAGACTTCTCTTGTCAAGGTCACCAACAAGCTCTGTTGTCAAATCTAAGGGTTATTTATCTTGTCTCATATTTCTTGGCATTTCAGCAACATTCAAAATAATTGAGTACTTCTTGCTTGCTGACAACCACTTTATCTTGGCTTCTGTGACATGATTTTCTTCCAGATTTCTCTCACCTCCTAGAAGCTCCTTTTCTATCTCTTTTGCTGGCTCTTCCTCTTCAGTTTAGCTGCAGAATATTGGCGTTCCCAGCTTGCTCCCACTCGTGGACTTTTCTCTAACTCCATGCCCACTCCAGGGGATCTATGTCAATGATCCCCAAACGTTCCTCTGCTGCTGAGTTCAGAACTTATATCTCTAACTCACCTACTTGACATCTCCATTTGAATGTCTAATTGTTGTCTCAAATTTAACATGTTCTAAACAGAGCTTTTGATGTTTTCCCTAATTCTAACACCATTCTCACATAACTCCAAACACTCTAGCACCGTTCTTCTCCTTCTTGGTAAATTCATTCAACTGCATTTAAACAAGTGTCTTCTATATTCCAGATAGATCTATTCTAGATACTGGGGATATAGTGATGAACGAAATAGACAAAAGTCCCTGTCATCAAGCAGCTGACTTGCAGGGAGAAAGATTTCATGGAAGCCAAGCAAATGACTTGTTCAATCCACAAAGCCCTGAGCCCACCCGCCACCTCTCACCTCGGCCATTGCAGTAACCTGACTCGTCTCCCTGCTCCTACTCTTGTGCTGTCCAATTTCTGAATACCAACCCGAGTAATTTGTATACTACTCAAATATAAACACAAATTTTAAGTTGGACACACCTCTAGTAGCTTCCCATTGCTCTTGGAATAAAATCCGAACTCATTCCCATGACCCACAAAGCTCTGCGTCGTCTAGTCCTTCTGCCGCTCAGATCTCTCCTTTGCTCTCTTGGCTGCAGCCACACCAACCTTCTCCATTTCTCTAACCCACTGATTTGATCTCAAGCCCTTTTCACTTGCTGTTTCTTCTATCTGGAATGCTGTGACCCCAGAATTTGACGGAGCTGGCCATTTCTCATCATTCAAGAATGTCAACTCAAATATAATCTTATCACTTCCCACATTTCCCAAATTAAACCTCCCTTCCCCCTCATTAGGCTGTTTCCCGTCACACTATGTTGTATTCTGCTTGGCAGTATTTTGAAGTCTTCTTTTAAATATGATAAACCCAATTGCTTTACCACACATGATACATAATGTTATAGTTCCAAAGTAACATTATTTGGTTCATAATTTGTGAGTTGTTTTTAAATTGCACCTATCGTCAATACAATAGCCATAATTCCATGCAAAGCTATGAAGTATTCTGAAAGATAGATAGGGTAGATGGATAAATATATTGCTGTTTGCAGTTTATAAGTTTTTTTTACTTTGATGAATGTTCTCAAGTCAAAAATTGTTGAAAGAAATATTTTTTAATTATTTGGTGAAAATTGCATATTTTTGTCAATGTTTTCTAAAGACTTTTATTTTCCAATGGAAATTCAGAGCCACCTAGTGACCAAAAATAAAATGTCTAAAATAGAAAAACAGAACAAAAAAACTTGCTACCAGAAAAAGAGAAAACCAATCATTTGACCCTGGTTTTCAGTGCCCAAGGATAAAATTATATTCAGCTCAGGTCCACAAAATGAGAGTTCCCACAAATTCAATAGAATAAGTCTCTGGTTCATTTGGGAGTTAAAGACTCCAAACATAGACTTGAGATGGTATGTATGACTAATGTTTACAATGTTTTAATGCAAATACCACTTTATCAAATAAGATGTGTCACCTACGCTAGCTACTATTCCTCACGGTCTCATATCCTCTTTCTTTCTTTCTTCCTTTTTTGGTGAGGAAGAATTAGTCCTGAGCCAACATCTGTGCCAATCTTTCCTTTACTCCCTATGTGGGATGCCTCCATAGCATGGCTGATGAGTGGAGTAGGTCTGGACCCAGGATCTGAACCCATGAACTTTAACCACCAGGCTATGGGGCCGGCCCCTCATATCCTCTTTTTTGATGATGTATTCTACACTGGAGCAGTTTACATATTTTATCTCTTGAGAAGAGAGAAGGGGGGAGCGTCTTACAGGAGATAGGGCCAATGGTGGAAGGAGCGAGGAAGGTATGGGGCAGCGCTAAACTGCCCAGCTGAGGCTTCTGATTCATATTCATTATTGAGTGTAAGAATTCAGACAATTCTCTTCCATTTGGTTTGATTAAATTCAGCGAACCTCTGTTGGCTCTTGCTATCTACAAGTTCCTTGCTAGGTATGGATCTGGTGAATCTAAGGTGTGTTTAGAGAGCCAATGTGTTCAGCGTGGTTGAAGTAGAGTGAGTCTGGAAGGACATAATAGGAAATGAGGGTGGAGAAGTAAGACATAGCCATGATGTGGAACACTGTGACACGTGCTACCTTTTGAGGACTTTTTACTGAAGTCATGGAAAGATTTAGGAATATTAATCTGGATGCACCATGCAGGGTAAAGAGATGGCAGGAAGAGCAATAAGTTTATTCCGATAGTTTTGGACAGAAGTCATAAGCATACCCCCAGAATTATCAAAGTCCGAAGGGAACCAATGGTCAGACAAAGAAGAAGAATCTTTATACTGATATGGGGGAGTAAGGGGACATATTATCAAGGGTGACTCCAAAATTTCTGCCCTAGATGATGAAGAAAGAAAATGATACCAATAATGGAAATAAGGACCCTAGGGAAGTAGCTGGTGTGTTATGGGGAGAGTATGAGTTTGGTCCTGGATATCCACTCATTCAGAGAAAAGGTATGGGGTGCCTGCTCTGTGTGGGTGCTGAGGCTGCAGTGACATCAACAGGAAAGAGAAAGTCAGCTCCACTTCCACACCAAGGGGTCAGATGAGATTCAAGTGACAAGTTCTTTGCTGAGTACATCTTACTTTAGTTAATTTATTTAAAATCCATAACAAGTCTGAGAGGTAATTATTACCAAATTAATTGTACCAAGGAGGCAACTGAAGCATACAATGATGAGTTCACAGTCACACAAGAACTCTGTGACAGAGGCAGGCTTCAAATATGCTGTTTCCATGACACCTCTTATGGTTGTCTTCTGGGAGGAAGACCCAGACGGAGAGGTGAGCAGACAGAGCCTCTATGTGGAGAGGTCTACCTGTAGCTGGTCAGCTCAGGGGCCTCTAGCTAAGAGAGGCTTGTTTCTTCCAATCTGGAGTCTGCTTCTGTAGCCTTGCCTTGCACTGGAGCAGAGCGGGTCTTACAGTTCTTTTCCCTATCTGCCATGTCCCGATCTGCTCCTTCCTGAACCCTCTGAGCCTTCCCAGGCTTCATTGCCTGGACCAGACCCCTGGTCAAGGCTGACCACGGCATAGAGAAGGGTCAGAGCCTTGGCTTTGAGTTCTCAGCCATTTGCTACCTGTGATTTTTTTTTTCTGGACAGATCATAGAAAGTCCTTGGGGCCTCAGCCTTCTCATGTCTAAAGTGGGAGAAATGTTACCTGCCCATCAGGATGCTGGGGGTTAAATGAGATAATGTGGATAAAAGCACTTTAGGTGGATTGTAAAGTTCTATGGCGTGTAAGATGCCCGCATCCCTTCCAAATACCCTGACCCAACAGAATAATCATTTCCTCTCCTTGTAATTCCCGCTTGATTCTCCTGCAACCCCGCAGCACTAATCCAGCAGACCCCCCAGCACTAGATGGCAAATACTGAGATTTATGCATGTGGATTCCTCTAAAACGAAACCAACAGTACCCATACAGGACAGACAGTTCAGACCTACCTAGTTTCATCAAGCCTGCATGTCAGTAAGTTCTGTACAGCTTGCTCCAAGAGGCCCCGTGCAGTTTTACACATTAATAATGTCAGAAGTATGAATACTATCAATTTACAAAGAACTGCATTTGCCAGTGTAATGATTTTCCTTTCTTTCACAGTTATTTAGTTTTGTAAGTTTTGAGTAGTTTTGCAACTTTACATTTTCTTTCAATCTCCTGATTGAAGATCGCAAACATTAACTGTTAGCTATTATTTTTTAATTAAAAATTATTTCATTTTTAAAAAATTATTAAAATTATTT
Organism: Equus quagga; assembly: GCF_021613505.1. Classification (NCBI taxonomy): domain Eukaryota; kingdom Metazoa; phylum Chordata; class Mammalia; order Perissodactyla; family Equidae; genus Equus; species Equus quagga. The sequence goes on from NC_060272.1 coordinate 95,880,671, forward strand.
TAATTAAAAATTAATTTTTCCTCAAATTTGCAAAACTAAACAAGTGTAAAAGGAATAAAAATAAGCTTCTAAATGATGTTTTATGTACTTTTAAAAATGTGTACTTCTGAAGTCGTTAAAGCTTAAAACTGGGCTAAGACTTTTGGGATATATTATATTTATAAACTAATGCCATTTTTCTTGGATTTTCTCAAAGCATGGTCCATGGATGACTCGCATCGGAATCCCCTGGAGTGCTTGTTAAAATGCGAATTCCTGGACCCTGCCTCAAATCTCTGGGGTAGGTGCCAGGAATCCACATTTTAAATGCATTCCTTAGGTGACCGCGGATTCATGAACTAATATTTATTTTCAATGCTATAATCTCTTGACCATTCCACAAGAAACACAGCTTTGGGTTTCATTAATAAAATTCTCCCTCACCTCAATTCTTATCACAGTTATTATTACCAGTTGAGTCCTTCACTTTGGCAGTGATTTAGTGGCATTTTCTAGTATTAATCATCTCCAGCAGAAAAACTCAGAATGGATTATATGTCTGTTAGTTTCAAAAATTTCAGTCTTAGTCCTAGTTTAAGCCCATTACTCATTTACATAAAAGGCAGTTTTCAACAACTGACATCACTCAGAATGGAGCCAAGCCATCAATAAAAGCTTCTCTTTGAGTTTGCCAGTTGCCAGTGTTTATTCTGGCAGTAGTCAGTACATTTAAATATTAACTAATTAATCTAGCTTGTAATATTCGCTGTTGGTTTCATTGAATGAGGTGGGAGTGGGTCAAATCTGCAGACCATTCACAGTCTCCAAATGCAAATAAAGTAGCATTTGTTTGTAGGTGGAACCAAATGATTATAAATGAACGCAGGCAATCTCCTGGGATTGGACATAAAGGTCCTGTAAACGGAGAATTGTATCAACAAACAGCTGTTGGGAAAATACTATTATGCTGTAATAGCTGCTATTAAAATCCATTAGCAATCTTGATGGCCTGTTTGAATTTGATGCATCATTTGCTCTGAATAGCATTTCTTCCTAAAGTTTTGTGGTAGAATTTATGCAGATTGATAAGCGGTCACAGTGACATTCTGGGGATTAATACCGATTACACACTTTGCCTGCGCTGGCTATTCTGGCCCTGAGAAATGCTGCAAATACTACAGTTTAAGTATCACTGGGGGAAAATATACAGCATCAAGACACCCCCCCCCCCCCATGCTCTTCTCACGCTTAGTATGAAACATCCGTTTTGTTTCCATGACAAATGTTCACTTGCTATATGCTGGTGCCCTGTTTCCCACTTTTTAACAACCCGGCTTTTCATCATCCTAGTACCTTTTTCAGACTCTGGAGGGTCCTCCAAGGAGGACACAGTGCCCTTGGGACACAAGCTTGGCCAAAAACATTAGATGTCTAATGAGATTTTGGAAAACACACGTGTTGGCAAAGAGAATGCAGCTGTTCGGATGGTGGAGGCAAAGTCCAAACATTTGGATGAAGGGCCAGGCGCCCGGGTCGCCGAGAAGGATGGGGAAGTAGCGCCATCTGGCCGGCGAGCGAAGCAAAAAGCTTCCGGGGAATTTATTAATCCAAAGAGGAAAGCTGTCAGGGCCCGGTTCACGCCAAGATCACAGTTCCCATGTGTTCTCTGTGATCAAGGACACATTTCATGCCACTGAGAAGAGACTTTAGGGCAAATATCTTACATATGTTGGGTGAGTTAAATCAAAATGCAATTCTGTATCTCGAAAAATCAGTTCCTTTTGACACATGCACTTACAAGACCACTCATCAACTGGCAGATTTTCAGACTTTCAACAAAAAATCTCTGTAAAGAGCTGAGGTTCCTTAACTGTGAACATTTTTCATTTGCTTTCACTTCCATAGTAGCCAAAGCTGGTGGTCAGTTGGAGGCTGAACGGAAAGACCTCTGGGAAATTTCTGTTTGAATACCCCACTCTTCAGAGTGTGGTCCCCCGGCCAGCAGATTCCGCATCATCTGGAAGCTTGTGAGATATTCAGACTTTCCCCTAGACCTGCTGAATCAGAATCCACATTTTAACAAGACCCTGGGTGCTCAAGTTCAAGAGACAGGGTTTGAGAGGGTGGTACTGTTACTTTGGTTACCTTCCCCTTGGTGAAGGTGCAAAACGAAGACTTCAGGCCTTAGGTGGGTCCCTTATCAACTTTTCTTTTCAGTCAACACTCACTAAAATTATGGTGTTATCAATATTTTGTATGAATATGGGAAAACCTTGATTTTAAATACAGATTTGCCTAAAATTCTACATGATCTTTTTTTCTTTTTTTGAAGTGCTTTAGCTAGATCTTATGTACACCTCAAGCCAGTTTCCTCCCGATTCGGAGTCAGGGAATTCAAGCCTTTGCATCAAACTTTTTATTGGTTGAGAGTTTTAGTTTTTTAGTGTATGCAATAAAGAAAGTGGAAATTTTAGAAGTCCTTTCTTTCTGTTCTTAAAAATTGAATTCTTCTCTTAAAAACCTCTTTTGCCCTATAATTCCATGGTGTCTGCTCAAGTCATAAGTGAAGTAGCAAGCTGGCAGTTACAGGGGAATGGGGGCTGGTGGGACTTGATTATTATTAAATTAAATTCTATTTTGTATTTATCCTATTGTTCAAAGCTGTTTTCTCAACTATTTTGGATTAAGGGACATTGTGTGATAAGAAAAGGATGCAGAAGCTCAAAGCACCAACTCCTTTTGGAACTTCTTGTGTTGAAAGGCTGTGTGGGGGTGGCGAGAAGTCTTCCAAAGTTGTTAAAGGAATTTATGTTGTCAGATGGTTGATACTTAAAATAATATTATGGAGCTCTAAAATATTTTGTAACAGCTATTCTTTATTGAATACTTATAGTCACTTCTGTTGTAATGCTGATTTTGAAAATGTAAATTTATTCTAATACGATTGATAAATTAGGGAACAATTTCAGCATAATGCAAATTTCATGTTTGATTGTGCACAATTGTGTCTTTGAGAAACACCAGGTGAACACAGAAAACACCATCTAACTGAACAGAGCCTTGTAGGAATGTACAAAACGCACACACACCCCTCAGATGTCTACTAGCGACCTCAGTTCACAGCATGTGCTATGAGCCACACCCATCAATGTCTGGTGTTAGCACCTTCAGTTGGATTTCAGATAACCCTCCTTCTGCCACTTCACAGTAACTCACACACTACAGCCCTTCCATGCTCATTTCCAGAAGCAAACTTTAGGTCTTTTTCAAGGTAAAGTACTGTATTTATTAACCACTTAGCATGTGCTACCATTTTTATTGGGTTCCTTTCTTTTTTTAAATGTGTCACTGATGAAGTTTTTGAAGATTCTGCTCCTATCCCTATTTTTCCAATAACCTCCATGGTTTTTACTGTGAGATTTTGCATAGAAATTTTTTAGCAGAGCATGCGCCACATTCTGGCAGCACTAACTGTGTTGTATGGCTAGGGCTTCATATATATTAATCCATTTATTCCTAACAATGACTCAATGAAGTAATTACTTTTTTTATCCTCATTTTACAGATGAGGAAACTGAGGACAGAGAAGCTAAGTAAACTGTCTAAGGTCATTGTATGTTGGCCAACTTTGATCCATGAAGTCTGTTCTTGACATGGAAAATCTGATTTCAGCCCAAGTGGGTGTTTTCTACTATCTTGGTGTATACTGGTCGCAAAACAGATGAAGTCACTGTTAAGCATCAATCTGTTGATGTACTCTCTTCTGAATTTTATTCTGAAATCTCCACTTCTGTCTATTCCTGGAGGCTCAGAGTCCTGCCCTTTGCTGTCTGTTCTTCCCATTGTAAATGTTGGGCCCTCCTTGGCCTCTGGGCAAATTCCCCTCTTCATTTACATCTCAACTCAAATACCAGCTTCATAAGGGATCCTTATCTGACTCCTCCAGGCAGGCTTCTAGATTTCTTCCCCTCTGCTGCCTTTGCTCTTTGTTTATACCTCCACAAGACAATTTAGCACCTTGTATGCTTAGCTGCATTAGGATTGCAAACTCCTTTAGGGCAAGAAGCTTAACACATTTTTTTTATATCCCCAGAGTGTGGCACATGGTATTCACTTATCCATCCATCCTTTTTATTCATTCATTCATTCACTCACTCATTTGTTTACTTATTCGATAAATATCTATTGAGCATCTACCATGGGCCAGCTGGTACTTTAAGTATCAGGGATACAGTATGAACATGGCAAAATCCCTGTCGTCATGGACCTAGCATTCTCTTGGGGTCAAGGGAGACGGACAGTAAAGTAAACAATTAAATGTACAATATGATTTCAGGTTTTGAAAAGTACCTTGAAGAAAAATAAATTAGGGTCAAGGAATACAGAGGGCCTTCAATAAATATCTGTTTAATAAATAATAGAATGAATAAAAAAGATAAACAGATAAAGAGGTGAAAAAGAGTGAGAAGGAAAGATATAAATCTTTAACACAATTTTAAGAACCAAAGTGATAGATTTATGAAATGTCCTATATAATCAATCAAATGAAAAGCAAATACGTAAACTACCAAGATAGCTGTGAAGGCATCTGAAGGAAGCAAAGAGGAGGACCTTGGCTTGTAAAACCCAGCAAGAAGTTGAGTTAATGTTAGAACTACTTGAGGGTAATTTTAAAGAAATGACGCTCATGCTTCCCCATTTAAAAAGAAAAATCCGTGGGTAGATGATTCTTTAGGCTATGATAGAATGTTTCTGTGGAATTAGTGGAGTTGGGATGAGCTGGGACATTTTAATCCATGAGTAAGAGTGGAAGCTGAGAAGGGTAGTGCTAATGTGTCGGGGACAGGCCTGTTACTCTACTTTTTCTTTGTCAGGTCAGCAGGTCCCAGATAGTCCCAACCTGAGTCAGTCCTAAAGCTAGTTTTTCTGTATGTGCACTCACGTGTTCATCCTTTCCACTACAAAGAGCTGGCTTTTTTTTTTTTTTAAGGGAATTAGGTAGAAAGAAGAAATGCTGGCAATAATGCACATTGCAAACAATTCTATATTTTTGAGTCATGAGACCTGAGCTTCAGTCTACCTTTTGTCTCGTAATGTCCATGTGACTTTTACATGTTTGCAATGTGAAACATGACAGATTTTGACTAGTCACTAGATCCATGGTTCTCAACCCTGATGGCACATTGGAATCATTTAGGCAATTTTGAAACACTAATGATGCTTGGGTCTACTTGTGGCCTTTTGGATCAGAATCTCAGAGGAGAAATGGGCCTGGACAGGCATGGCAGTCACTTTTCAAAAAGAACTCTCATGTGCCCTAATATTCATCCAGAATGTGAACCCTTGGATCAGCTGTTCCATAAGATTCCTTATTACTCATGGCAGAGAACAAGAGTGCTTTTATTTTGTTGCCACCCAAAATGCAGGTTTATGTAAGCAGACTGCTCTCAGATCTAATGAGATTTTGTAGGTTTGGTTTAATTGCATCCTCTAGTAAGAAATGTGTTTAAAACCATATCTTTAAAAAGCAATACTTTCTTTAGAGTTAATAAAGAGTTTAAGTGTCTCATTAGTAGATGATGTTAAAAGAAATAGTTGTTGTTTTCTACTAGAATTTTCAGGGGGAAGCCCAAAGTCTCTCTTCAATGTTCTCAAAGATTCCACTAATCGATCTTTAGGTTACTAAGTACACAACTTGGACTCCGGAGTCAGTATGTCTGACTCCAAATCCTGGATCCACCACTTTTAAAGCATGCAGTCTTGGGAAAGTTATTTAACTCTTCTGTGCCTCAGTCTTCCACCTCTGTGGATTGGGAATGATATTGATGTCAATATTAACCTGACCAAAAGGATTATTTTGAATAATAAATAAATGCATCCATGTAATATACTCAGAGCAGTAGCTGCCATGTTGTAAGCACTCAAATATTCACTGGTATTGTCAACATTCTATTTGGGACACTCAAAGCCAATAGGAAGAAGTTCAAGGAGACAATTTTGCCTTCATATAAGGAAAATCTTCCCAACAGACCTATCCAAGAATGGAATGAGCCATCTCAAATGGTCACAACTTTCCCACCTGTAGAAACGTTCAATCCCAGATTTCATAACCACTTGGCAGAATGAGGTATAAGAAATTGAATAATTGGGTGGGTGATTGAACTAAATGGCCTTTAAGGCCCACCTTAAAGCTAACATTCAGTTTTGCTCTCATTTTAATTCTAAAATCACATGATTTTATGAAGAATACAACTACTCTATCTCTCTTTAAGAGAAGAAATTTCAATGGATGCCCCCAAATGGTCTCCTGGGTTTTCTTGAGATCCAGATTTGTTAGTTCTCTACATTTAAAGTGAGTAGGAGACAAGAGTCTACTGCTTTGAAAACCACCACTAGTTTTCTGAATTATAGAGATTTGCAAGGAATGTGATCTGAATATCCCTACCTCCTATCACAATAACCATCTAACCAAATCTATTTAGTTATTCATTTTAGTTGGAGGTTGGAGGGATAAGTAAGAATTTCTAGTAATATTTTTTGAGACATTTTTCCAAATACAGTGATTTAAACAAACCAAACAAACATTCTGCCACATTCCATTATGGATTTCTCTTCTTTTTCCCAAGAAGATACAAATTTAAGTTCTTCTACTTCCTGTAATAAGGGCACAGGGAAATCTGACGCATATAGAACACTCATTTAGTGATCTGACTGTGACAAATTATCTCTTACTCTTTAAAAGTGAAATATAAAATGGAAAGCAACTTTCAAAATAAAATCTGCTGACATCGAGCCCAGAAGAAACATTAACTTAGGTATGGTTTTAATTCCAAGCCTTTCTCCTGACTTCGAATTTTAGTAATTTCATTGATGAATGTCAATGTTATCAACCTTACTAAGGTTTCTGTGTGTGTGTGTGTGTACCGTAGGGAATTGCTGCCATCTGTCAGTGGAGAATGTCTAGCATTCTTGCAAAGAACAGCTGTTTCTATCCATCCGGACTGCTTAGCAGAGTGTATGAGAAGAGGCTATTTGTGAGGCAAAAGGAAAGTTCAATGTTTTTTGCATTCTGTGTTTATTATGGGTTTAGATTTTTAGGTGGGCTAATGTGTGGAGCCAAAGAGCTTGGCAAATTGATACAGCAGGGACCTTCTGTTGAGCATTAATCATTTCTTTCCTTAAACTCTATACTTGTCTCTTAGTATAGCTCAGTAAATAACAATGAATTTCTATGCCCTTTGCATTTTGCAACACAGACTCAATCTCAGTCCACATTCCCACAAACTATCCTTTGGGTCTGTATCAGAAACTTTCAAATTCTATTTTTAGACCTGGCCTTTAATTTCTAGACACATAAGGATATCTTTTGAGGGATATCATACAGCTCTCTTGGTTTTCATACAAGCATCTCAAACTCACAAGGCAAGTGTGAACTTGTTCCTTTCTCTCTAATCCCACTACCCACTGCCTTAGTGTAATACCTCATCTTGTCTTACCCAGAATATAGCAGTCAAGATCGAACTAGCCCATAGGTGCCTTTGTGCAAATTACGACAAGACTCCTTCCTTCAGTCAATAGTGCCCCACCCCAAGAAATGGCTTTATGAGTAGATCGTGGACTGGATTTCAGCCCTGCTCTCCTCTGTTGCTGGGTAATCCAGCGCAGAGCACACAACCTGCAAGCTGTGGCCCTGAGAGGGAGACTCTTATGAGGCCAACTGTATGTAGCTGGCTTTCTGATCTTGAGTACAGATCATCTCCAGTCTGCCCTTCACATGAAAATGCAAATCTAAACTCGCCCTGCTCTCTTCTTAAAACCCTGCAGTGGCTCTCCGTACCTTTCCAGTTAAAGTGAAACTGCCCTGTGTGGCAAACAAGGGCATTTACCTTCTGATCCCTGTGCCAACTTGTACTCCCTCAAATATCAGGATTCCTTCTCATTATCTTAGGGGAGGAGGGCCTTCCTGGTGATAGCAAATGTCTGACCTTTGACCAGAATTCCTAGTAAGGGAGAGGGGAAGAGCAATGGAGGAAGAGGGGTGGAAATTAAGGAAGACAAAAGAGTTGTCTTCAAAGAGAAGAATTGCCCCAAAGGGATTTGTTGCCATCCTTAAGCAGTATTGCTTGATCCATCGGTTAAGTTGATTTTCTTCCCTTAGAGAAGTTGTCTTCTAACATCCAGGAACCGACTCTGTTACGGAAGCCCAGATAGTGACGCAGAGGACAGAGCTCTGGAGTCCACTAGAACTGAGTTTGAATTGAGTCTCCTCCCCTGACAACTGTGTGACATTACGCAAGTTGCTAGGCCCCTTTGAGCCTCAGTTTCCTCACCTATAAAATGGGGAAGATAATAGAATTGTTGTGGAAGATAAATTAAAATGAGATAATGTGTTGAAAGAATCTAGTACAATTCCTGGCACACTGAAGATTCAATAAATTTAACTTCTGCATTAGTTACGACTCTGGTTTTAAACAGGAGACCAACCTGACTCTAGTTAAGCCAAAAAAAGTGGGGGAAGGGCTTCATTTGCTCGTATTACTAAGCCGTGCACTCTCTTCCACCTCTTAGCTCTGCTTCCTTCTGGATCGCCCTCATTCTCCCCTTCTGGACATAGGGGCAGCCAACTGCTCTAGGCACTGTCAGAGAAAAGAGCTTCTCTCTCTAAGCTCGGAAGGACACGGGTTGATGCTTGCAGGGGACACATGCCCCTTCCATTTACCTGTCACCAGGGTTAGTGAGAGTAAGCTACCCTGATTAGTTCAGCTTGAATCATCTGCCCATCCTTGTGGCCAGAGAGAGGAGTCTGTTAACAGGAGAGAAGAGGGTCTGGGCAGACAAAAGCAGTAAGTACCTACTACTGTTTTCTTTCCTCTTTGCTGGCAGGTAGAACTATAAGCCAAAGTCAGGACTCATTGAAACAATGGCTGCATGGCCTTAGTAAGGCAACTTGGTGGGGAGAGTCTGGGGCTTGCTGACCCATCTGTGAGGAGCCAACTGAAGAGTTTCACCAAGGCATAGAATGGTGGGCAGCATCCTTTGATCTGCTCTCTGCAAATAAGGTCCAAGATAGAGTGGTTTGGAGCCCTAGCAGATGAGTGAGGCACAGCCATGGTGAATGTGTAGTGAGAGCTACGAGCTACCTTGGATGGAACTCAAGTCAGAGCATCTTTCCCAAGGAGGATTAAACAAACAGGGGTTCATAGAAGGAGTAGCAGTGGGGTAGGGAAGGGAAGAAAAAGATTATCCACTGTGCGAGGAACATCATGGGAACTCAGAGGGCACTGCTAGGGTCTGTCTTTGTAAACCAGATTCACAGTCTCAGCAAGTTCATATTCGACCCTACTCCCCAAGGGTTAGAGTGGGAGGGGTCTGGGAGCTGCTTAGTTTTAGGGCTGAGTGTGCAAGAGGGGGGATGAGGGACAGCTGTGGAGAGGCATGGAAATGAGGCAGAAGCAGACCCCTCCATCCTTAGGGTAGACAAAACCTCATCTGTGTAATCCCCTAAGTCCCGGGGACCTTTGCTATCCAGTCCATCACCAGTGAAGCTCTCCCCACTAATGGAAGTCTTCTGTGGTCCATCCTTTACTCTGGAAGGAATTTTCCCTAATCACTCATCTGATGCTTTAACTTCAGCTCCCTTTATTACTTTGACCTTGGAGTGTTTGGTTTGCCTAGTTTAAATCTTACAAAGATGTTTGCCAACTGAGTAAACGACTATAATAACACAGCCTCTGAATTTGGCATAGGCGACACATCTGCAGATTTTTTTCTTGTTTGGGTAGATAATGACTTGCTTTTCGTTCAGAAGGAACTGACTGTTTAACAAATGAGTTGCTGAAGGCGCCTCCGTTAACTCTCATAACCACAAGTGCTTATTAGTGCCCTAGACAAACTTGAGCATATTATCCACACTCGACCGTATAAACCAAAGACAAACTCACGGTTCTTTTTATTATTCTCTCATTTTCCCTTTGTCGTATTTTTTAAATTACAAAAACATAGATACTTGTTTTATGAAGAAAAATGATATAAAACATATAAAGAAACGTTAGGCAAATTAACGCCTACACCCTCAATTTCCCCAAGATAGCTAAAGTTAACAAATTCTCTGTTTACTCAATCACATACAAACATATATACATATATGTGGAATTAGGGAATATCTAATTATATTGATGTTAAGATCATACTATATACATTATTCTGGAATTTTCTTTTTTCTCTTAACAGTATATCAAGTAAAGATCTATATCTAACTCAGTCTTTTAATTTCAGATGCTATTCCTTTCTGTGGTTGAATGGGACATCACTGTCCTTTTATGGGGAGAGACTATCCTCACAGAGGGACGGTCAGACTGTTTCCAACTTTTTGCCACCATGAAACAATACTGCGTTAACTATTCTCGTGCATATATTCTTACTTCATATTTCTTTTATTTCATAGACTGGTTTTGCAAAACTATTGAATTGTTGATTCATAAGCTATGTCTACTTTTAATATTAATAGTGTCAGATTATTTTCTAAAATTTTGTTGTAATCTACCTTCTCACCAGCTATATTTGGGAAAACTGTTTCCCTATATCCTTAGCAGCTCTGCATTTTTTTCTCCGTTTAAAATTTTAACATCTGATAGTAAAAATGGTATTTCATTTGTTTAATTTACTTTTTCCTTGATTATTTGTGAGATTGAAACTTTTTTCGTGTGCTCATTGACCATTTACTTTTTTTCTTCTCTCAATTGCAAGTTTATTTCTTTTGCCCATTTGTCAATTGAGCTGTTTGCCTTTTTTCTTATTAATTTTTTGGAAGGTTATGTACATTAGGGATTAGTATTTTCTTGTCATAAGTACTACAGATAATTTTTCCAGTTGATCATTTATCTTTTGACTTTGTTTGTATTAAAACAATTTTTAAATTTTATGTGGTCAAATATGTTTCATTTCCTTCATGGTCTTCGAGTGTTTTGGTGTTCTTAATAAGCTCTCTCACGTACAGGATTATATAAATAGTTTCCTTGATTTTCGTCAAATAGTTTATTATTTAACTTTTTTACATTTACGTCTTTAATCCATCTGGAATTTAATTTTAACATTCTTTTTTTCAGATGTGTATCAACTATGTTGACACCATTGATTAGTCAAAACACTAATTTCCCACTGAGTCTGAAACACCACGTTACCATACGTTACGTCCCTGTGTATGTTTTCTGAACTCTGTATTCTGGTTCGTGAATCTATTGCTGGTGCTGTGTGCTGGCATTTATTCCAAGATGCTCTTTTTGTGATTATGCCAAACATATCTTGATAACTTCAGGAGAGATCACAATATAATATTGTAGCTTGGAGAAGAATCAAATAAAGAAAAACCAGACGTTTTTTGAGATATTTGAGAACTAATACTGTAAGCATATTTGATCTGAAAACTCAGCTGATGAAGAAATGAGTATTACCTACAGCTACAATGTGTCTATAGACAGTATTTATATATGATTGGCAGATGTACTATACTTTATGGAATTTTCCAGTTCATACACATAAATAAATTACTTTTTAAATTTTTATGAGTGTAGTCTGAGCCACCAGAGCTTGGCTAGAAATCTGCTTTGAAATCTTAATGTGACCCTAGCACTAGGAAAAAATTCATTTGGTATGAAGTTCAAACCTCACTAATTTAGAAAAGTGCAGGAAAAGCTGATATAAATAAGTGAGATGTGAATTAGAGATTATTTTTAAAATAAAAATGTTTTCTACTTTCAGAAACATAAAAACTTGAATCAACAGATGCCTGATAACTAGAGGAAATTTGGGTGTTTACCTTGATGACTAGCTAAGAGAGATTTCTAATAATATGTAAAAATTTTAATTTTAATTATTATTAAAATGTTTAATTAAATATAAAGATTTAAAAAATATCATTCTTAAGCAAGTAAAACATTTCTCTTGCAGTGTTTGGGAGCCACTACGTGTTTTCATTGAGAAAGCAAATGTAAATTTTCAGCAGTCCACCCTTTGAATTCATTAGTAGAGTTTATATTAATGAGATTTTACTTTGATGCCCTTTGGCTCTATCCTTTGAATTGACTCACATTGTGGTCAGTTAGATGACCTTTCAATGCCTGATTCTAAATTTATCTCGGTATATAATTGGAAGTGATCTCTGCTCTTTTCACTGAGCAATGGATATTCAATATTTAACATTTTATTGAGAATTAGTCCAGATTTGCAATCCCTCATCTGCAATTCCAAAATCGAAAAAGCTCTGAAAAACCCTGAGATTTTTTAAAATCTTTGACAGCAACTCTGTCTTGATATTTTTAGTCTTAATCCCACTATATACATTTTGTTGCATAAATATTTGTGCATTTTAGGGGGGCTGACCTAGCATAATATTCATTAAATGTACCATATTACCTTTCTCAAATAAAAAATCCTGAATTACAAAATATATGCCTGGCCCCAGGGATTTCTGATAAGAAATTATAGACCTGTATTTGGGATAGGCTCAGTGGAGCTTTTTGTTGCTTATTAATGATGGCATCAAAGAATATTAGTGATGTCATTTATTGAGTAACTTACTGAGTATATGGGCACTGCTGTACACTGTGAACTTGAGGCTGTAACTCGTCACATTGAGACACTTAAAGACAGAGTTGTGTTGGGTACAGTTGTAGCCCAACCAGGAACTCTAGCATTTATTCTCCTGTCTTCTCTATATTTGTCCATGAGATTTCTCTCTTACTCCTTGGTTCCCTGTTTCATTACTGTGAGTTGGTGTTCTGTGCAGAAAATAGGGTTGTATACAAGTCATGTCTTACCTCCCTACCTCCAAGTATCTTCTTAAAGGCAAAGACATGGGTGACTTTGCTCTTGGTTCCTAGAGGCCCTTTGAAGCACTTATCTTTCCAGAGGGTGAGAATAATGGAATATCCTGAGGAACCCACTCATAATGTGATTTGGTTGAGGCCTGTAAACCCTTAGCTCCTTCCTGTCTTAGTTCCCTCACTTACAAAATGAGCTCAAAAGCCAGTTTTGCCCATGTCACAGGGTGATTATGAGGCTCTAATGAGATAATTACGTGAAGAGCTGTAAAAGGTAAAAAGTGTCTATGACACATAATACTTTTGACTTCATCCCTCTAAAAATATCTTTCCAAAGCAAAGTATCTTGAATTCCAAAATATGACACTCTACAATTCTTAATGTTTGGAGTTCTAAACGGAAGTTACGTAGAGTTGGATCCTCAAAAGAAGAGGGAAAACAATGAAAGCCAGGATGACTCTGAGCATGCACTGAAATGCATCCCTCAACAACCATGAATTTTTAGGCCAAAGTTTTTGTTAGGAGCCTGCCATTTTCAGAGGATATCAGTGAGCTTGCAGACCCACGTGGTTAAATCAATAGTTAATGATGTTCGTCATGTAATTTGAGCCTCGAGTTTGTTTATGCTAGACCAACTTTATCCATACTCCAAACAAATTATCTCTTATAATTACCAGCCCGAAGATAAATCTCTAAATGTTTTTCTGATGATAGTGCTGTGGTTGGCAGGTGTTGAAAGTGCCTCCCAGGGACAAAGATTGAAGATGAGCTTGTTCCCCGAAATCCTTCAGGCGAGGATGTTGAGCTCTCTATACTGCCATGTGAAAAGGAGCCTTGTATGGTGCCCTATTAATGAAAATCTAATAGGCAAAGGTCGTATATCTTTACAAAGAAAAATGCAAAGCTGGTGTGTGATATATGGGCTCCGCAGGGCTCAGTGGACGATATTTGGTAGGAAAACCCATGTTAAAACCATCAGCTTGGTTTCTCTCTAATGTTTATGCCTGAAATATCTCCTCATAGTGATTCTCCTCACTGGGTAGAATGATTAAAATAAATACAAAAACAAGGAATCTATGTGTCTTTAGTGCTTTAATCCTAAGTGACTGGTCATCCAATGTTAATGTTAAACCACCTGATCAAACAGTTTCCATTAGAGAAAAGCTGTAGATCTTTAAAGAAATCTCTTTTTTAAACTACATAATATGGATGTGCTCTTAAAGTTTCTTAAGAGAACTCTTAGAATCTATATGCTTTGATTGGTGCTATCAGAATACTAAATAATGCATGCCAATGTGCAAGGTTTTATCCAAAAATTTGTACAGTTTAGGAATAGACTGAAAATCAATATGCTTAAAGCTAAAATGCAAGAATAAGTTAAATCTGGAATTATAAAGAGTTAACTAAATCAGATATTGTTGAATTGAATCGCTGCTGGTTTTGGGAGAAGTTACCAGTTCATTTGCTATAGTTATACTGCTGAGCTAAGAGACAGTTCAATAAATCAACTCAAGCTTGATGGATTCGTCAATTCATTGAAATGAGTGCGTGCAAGAGAAAAGAAATCTCTTAGTATTCCCTCTTTGACAAAAGGGTATGCAAAGAGCCTGAATGGATGAATGGTTGATTAATTTTGCCAGAAATTTTCTTGACAGCAGGAAATGTGTTTTTGCATTACTCTGTTTGCCTGGGATTTGTTTGGTAGGATATGAATTATTGCATGTAAATTTGTACCTGAGGCTATGTTGCTAAAGTAGATAGCTCCTGGTGAGGTTTCTGACTATCGGACCTGTAATATTTTTGTATGGTCTTACACTCTACACCCTTATGGATTGCCCCACAGCAGTCTATATAAATGTAGGCTCTTGATGATGTTAGTAGTAAAGTCAAGCACTGCCAGTGATTCAATATTGAGCTTGGTTTGAGTGATCATCTGTGCCCCTCTCTGGAAAGGATGGAGCTGGAGGCAACCAACTGCCAAAGCTTGATAATTCCGAGACTCATCAGCCTTGCGGTTTACTAAGAGACTCTTACCTTTAAATAAGGAAGAGAAGGGAGAGGGTATCCCCTTGTGCTTCTATTTACAGTAAGCCTACAAATAAAGCGCGTTTCCTAGTTTTATCTCACCAGGAAGGGATACAGCCACACATGAAAAGACCTAGGGTGCTATTGATGACAGCTGACCTTTGTGAGACTAGAAATAGGGATGGCTTCTCTACTTACTACTTCCTACCTTTCCCATAAAATATAATGCTCTGCCAAACACGTGACCTTTCCTGGGTCAGTGTGGAGGGTAGGAAGGCTTATGTTTCTCAGAACCTCTATTGGGGCACTGGGTGATGCTATAATTGCTTCCATTTAGACCTCCTCTGCTGCCATATTCAGACACTGGAAAACTGGAAAGCCCAAGAAGGTAGCTATTTGTGAATTATTTAGCAACGTCCTGTTCTTGTGTTGTCCTTCTAGTGGTTAACACCAGAACTTCCTCTTTCTTTTAGGTACCAGACCAGAAATTATCTATGGCATAAGGCGCATCATATAACATTTTGCCTAATTTTGTAGTATATATATGTTTTATTTACAGCCAATACCAAGTCTCCTGAATGCCTATCACCACAGTGCTTATACTATTTCTGAAAATAAATGTATAGAGAAATTCTCTGGCAAAAGTTTTTGAACACACACACACACACACACACACACACTCATACCCTACTAAGCCATGAGACTGCAAAGTCCTTTCATCAACTATCCAAGCGATTGATATTTTTCTCCTTAGATTACAGTAAGAGAATGAGAAGTGATTAAAAGAAAAACAATGTAGGGGCCAGCCCTGTGGTGCAGCGGTTAAGTTCTCACATTCCACTTTGGTGGCCCAGGGTTTGCAGGTTCGGATCCCAGGTACAGACATGGCACCACTTGGCAAGCCATGCTATGGTAGGTGTCCCATATATAAAATAGAGGAAGATGGGCACAGTTGTTAGCTCAGGGCCAGTCTTCCTCAGCAAAAAGAAGACGATTGGCAGCAGATGTTAGCTCAGGGCTAATCTTCCTCAAAAAAAAAAAAGAGAAAGACAATGTTAAGTTAAATAAGTTTCCTTTTGCATTCATATCAGATATGACATTCAACCTCAAATGAAGACAAATAATGGACTATACAAATGTTCTGAAACAGGGGCTGGCCCCGTGGCCCAGTGGTTAAGTTCACACGCTTTGCTTTGGCAGCCCAGGGTTTCGCAGGTTCAGATCCCGGTTGCGGACATGGCACCGCTCATCAGGCCATCCTGAGGCGGCGTCCCACATAGCACAGGCAGAAGGACCTACAACTAGAATATACAGCTATGTCCTGGGGGTGCTTTGGGGAGAAGAAGACAGAAAATAAAATGAAGAAGATTGTCAACAGTTGTTAGTTCAGGTGCCAATTTTTTTTAAAAGAACAACCAAATGTACTGAAACAAAGCTCAGAAAACTTGGGTTCCAGTTCCTGCTCTACCATCAAATAACTATGTGAGATATTGGGAATGCTCCTGAAGCTTCTTGTGCCTCAATTTTCTCATCTAGCAAATGGATATCACTAATTTTTATTTTACTACCAGCTAGAGAATTGGTAAATATCAATTAAGACGACTTTGATCATATATAGAAAAGCCAACATTTCTCTCTAGACATAAAATTTTACTTAAGTGTCATAACACTTTTAGACTTTGATTCTTTGCATGTTAACCTTTGTTCAGTGGTAGCTGGTGCAGCCCAAGAAGTGATCCTAAGTGTCCCATGGTCAGCCTTCCAGTTACTTCTGCTATTTCCCTGTCCTTGGCTTCTAGGACAGCTGGTAGGCTTCCCTATTCTTTTGATGTCTCAGTGACTTAATTTTCAGCCACTATGGCGCTAGCCATTAGCTATGACTAATGAGGATAAAAACCTATCTTCTTCAATAAAAAGTGGGGGCTCTGTTTCTAAAATGTAAAAAGTAGTGATTTGGAAGAAAAGATTTTCTCTTTTGCTCTTTGCTCCTGCAAATGTCCACTTCTATTATCGTATACACTTAGTAGGTTTTCATAAGTTATAGATTTGTCTCTCTGTTCATAGTTCTTTGGTTGTAAGTGACAGAAACTCAACTCAAATTTGCTTAAGGTAAACAGGGAACTAATTGCTCAGGTAAACGATAATCCTGGGTAGACCTAACTTGTGATGCTCTTGAACTCTGAGTCAAACTATGTCAGCAGAGCTTGTCTCTTTTTCTCCACCTCTTGCCTCTGTGTTTCTTACTGTTGGCTTCAGTCTCAGGTAGCTCTCTCCGTGATTCCCCAAGATGGTGCTGGGCAGCTCCAAACTTAGGTGATCCTTAGATCTCAGGATCTCAGGGGAACAGGGAGATTCAGAGAACTCCTGTAAAGACTCTGTTCAGCCTAGCTCCGGTCACCTCTGATTCCTGAAACCATTCTGTAGCCAAGCGGGTGAAGTACAGTTTGGCTAAGCCTGAGTCACCTGCCACACTAGAGCTCAGTTTGGGGGTGAGGACAGCCCCACCTGAGCCACAGAAAGTGAGGAGGGCTCCTCCCCAAAGGAAGGAATGATGGACAGACAAAAATGCATATGTCTATGACAAACTAAATTGCTCTTTTTATTTTGAACAGAACATTTATTATTTACAAGATTCCAAGCAGTGTGCTAGCATTTTACATGAACTATCTCATTTAGTCCTCTCAATAAACTATGAAGTAGGTGCTGTTATTACTCCCGTTTTCAAATGCAGCAATTGAAGCTGAGAGGCTAAGCAACTTACCCAAGATTGTGTAACTATAAACGGCATAGCTGAGAAATACATCAGAGTCTGCACCGTTTCAGAGTCAGGGGTCTTCGTTTCCTCACTATATTGCCATCTTTTCTCTTGTAGGTTCAATAATTTTAAAATGTAAACATTTATCGTGCCTTTATCAGCTTCTCCTCTCTCTCTGATAGACCCTAGCCTCTGAACATCCTTTCATGTTAGAATTATTAAATCATTGGATATCAGAACTTGAAGGGACCTTAAAAACACCTGCCCCACCCCTCATTTCAATGTAAGAAAGGGAGGTCATCTGGAAACAGAGAGAAACCAACTCGTTTTCCCGGTGCCCAGACTTGATTGGCCATTCCATTCAATAGTACTTAACCTGAATCTTCCACATGGAAGGGCTTGAACAAACACTTTTCTTTGATAATCAAACTAGCTTTTAGCTACCAGATAATTTAAATCATTAATGTTACCCATCCGTCAGAAAGAGAAAACCTAAAACTTTTAAAAAACAGACTGCTTTGAGAAAAAATGTCTCTGTAGATCACAAAATTAATAACAACAAAAACCCTAGGAGCACAAAATGACACTTGTTATGCCTTATGGTACTGGATAGGAAATCGTGTAAAGATAAGGGCAAACCAGTGAGCTCTCTGACCTCTGACATTGTGGAGAGTTCATAGGATTGTCCTGAAACCTGGTAGCTGAGGATTTTAATCACCTTAGGTGCCACCTTATCTCAGGCTTTTAAAAATCTAAGAAGGATCTGGGGTCTTATGATGATTCCAGAAAGAACTATATAGTCAAGGAATGAAGTCAGAGGTGTCTAGTTTGGAACAAGCTGTGTTGTCAACAATATCATTTTAGTGCTTAAAGATGTTGCTGTTTTTCAGATGTTGGTGCTGTTGTGTGTGTGTTGGGATGGTACTGAGGGAGGTTGAGCCCAATGATGCAGGAGGCAAAAAGCTTGCTTCTTGTCCCTTCCCAAGGACCCATACCTGTGGCATCCTCAGTCAGGTATAAGAGTTGTCTCTCTGCAGGTAGAAAAATGACTCTACTGTTATTTTCCCAACTAGCCATCTGCCTAGCTGCTTTCAGAAATTTTAAAAAATCAATATTAAATGACAGAGATGGAAAAGAGAAGCAGAAGTCCAAATCTATCTTGAGAAGTATTTTTGTAGATCTCTCTCCCGCTCGCCAGGTGGAGGGCTAGCCGTAGTGCCAAAAGCTGCCCTAAAGCCTTGTCTCCCTGCTCAGCTGGGATGTCAGTGTTCAAATGCTAATGTCCCCATGGCTGGTTGTTTATATGCTGTGTCAAACATCTGCCTTGAAATTTTAAGCAGTCTGTTTTATCCAGACTTTAAGAAATGCTCGTGATTTTCAGTTATTTTCGTTGGACAGTATATTCATTTAGATACTTTCAGCACCTTGATAAGAAGATTCCTCAGAAGGCACAGAAGCCATCCTAGCCATGGTCCCTGCTCCCCAACTAGTTTGAGACACAGGGATCGTCACACAGAACATGAGTTAGAAATCGCTGTTCTATAGCACGTGCTGGGGGTGGAGGTCGTTATGGAGCTTAGAGAAATTGGAGTTAAAGGACCTGCTCCATGAGGAGGAAGAAGCCTGGAGTGAGAAGAGCAGAGTTTGGAAGGAGGAGCAGGTGGCAGGGGCGGCGCATTCCAAGCAAGGGCAACCTCAGCCTCTTCCAGATTTTCCATATTCGATGCAGAAAATGCGCCTCTGAATGGAAGAACGCTGTCCACCCACTGAGTGTCTCCACTTGCAGATATGTGTGAGGCATTTCTCTATAGAAGTTTCTGTTCAGTAAGTCAGTGCTGGGGAGGAGATGTCAGCGTGTTCAGCAGGGGTCTTTGAATAGGAGAAAATTGCTTTCTGTCCAAACTTCTAGCCACTTGGTGGGCATATTGGCATTAATAATGGTCTTTTAGGCTGAGAGTGAAAACAGAGTTGAGACTAACAGGAAGAAATTAGGGAGACAGATAAAGACAGACATAGACACTTGCTAAACCATAAGCCTTGGCCCGTGGACCAATGGTCACTGGAGTTCTACTTTTCCCTCATTCAGTCCGTCTCAGTAGGAGCTGTCTTCAAGGGACATTCCGGAAGCCAGGAGTAGGAAAGATGGATGCTCTTTGAGCCTCACTAATCTGGGACGTCTCAAGCCCCAGGAAAAACCAGACACAGACAAACTACACAACCTAGACACTGCACATTCTTGGGTTAGTTGGGCCTGCTCACCGCAGACTGTGGAGAACTGGGTTGCTTGTCTTTGCAGCTATGTAAGAAATAAGGAAGCTTTAGCAGTGGCCCAGTTCTAAAGTTAGGGTGAATGAAAGGCAACAAAATAGGATAATGCAAAGCTCGTGTCAAAAATCCAGCCAAATGTACGTATGTGCGGGGATTCTTAGAGGTTCTAGACCAGGATAGACAAAGAGAAGCTTGCAGCTTCACTTCACCCTTTTCTCCAGAGAATGTGTCCAAGTACAATTTTCTATGACAGAAATGCATGTATCAGGGCCCCTTCGAGGACTAGATGTTTGCTGGTGGTGGGAGTGGTGAGGGTATCTGAGTATAAAGGTTTGACTCCTTTTCTATAAGCAAAGAGGGTTTGCTTTGGTGACTAATAAAATGTAATTTCAAACCACTGATCTGTTGCCATATTCTCGGTTTGAAATTATTTCTTCTATTGTCTTAGGATCATACCCTCTACTTAGATAAGTCCTGTGTTCTCTGGATTTCTCATTTTTTCAAAAGAAAGTTAGATGTTAAGAATATTCAACATTTCCTTCCAGATTCACTGTGAGCATTATCCCTTTTGTATTTCATTTCAGGATGGACCCTCCCCTTTTTTATGGCATTGGTTAATATCTTGCTACTCAAAGTGTGGTCCACAGACCAGCAGCACAGACATCACCTGAGAGTTTATAGAAATGCAAAATCTCCGGTCCCATCCTAGACCTACTAAGTCAGTATCTGCATGTTAACAAGATTCCCGGTGATTTGTATTAAAGTTTGAGGAGCTCTGGGTTAATAGATCTTGTGACTCAAATCCTTATTTTTGAGTGGTGAAGAGATAGGGCCATACACCTTGCCTTTGAGAGTAGAAGCTCTCTTGGTCTTCCCTTAACTAGTGTGCTGAACTGAACACATTTTCCACTCTGCCCTGTAATACGTACTGACTGATAACCTCAGCTGCATGCTCCCAGCTTGCTGCAAACTCTCTAGAATGCACAAGGGTATGCGTACCCTTTAACTGAATTCAGTGTTTACCAAGAATCAGCTGTGTTCGCTCCCAAACCTGTTTATGGCAGTTGTACTAGTTAATGTAATTACACAATTTAAAGAAATGGATGGAATAAGAGTAGGAAAGACAGTTCTTTCTAAGATGAATGCTTTGGAAAGATTGAATGAAATTAAATGAAACACTCTCAATGAAAATATGCTCTCAAATTAGGGCAACAGAGCTCTGAAAAACTGGGAAGGGAGTGTAAATATGCAGAAGGAGTCTCCACTCACTGTTTCACATATGCCTAAGGTTTTATTCCACGTTAATGAAACTGAAATTAGAAATTGAAAATTTTACTTCATACGTGTGATTTATGCAACAAAGAGGATGGGAAGGACCTATAGACCCCTGCCCAAGAAATATTTTAAAAGGCCTTGGCCCTAAATGAAACGATTATAAATGGATGGATAATTTTATCCACTTATAATTTGAATTCAAATTCAAATTTATTTGAGTTCAAATTCAAATAAAATTGCCATGTTATTTTATAATACAAAATTTATTTTTAACAATGTCCCTGTTTAACCAAATTTTTAATTAACCAACTGCTTGTCCTAATCCTATCAGCTAAGTAAATAAAAACATATAGTAGAAGGCTTCCACTGTATAGCTTTATTTTTAGAGTCAAGCGAAGTAGAAGCAAGAAGTTTTATTGCCTTAATGGACTCTTCCTTTCTCAGGTTAGGAATTTGAGGCCCAGACACGTGAAATATCTTGCTTTGGGTCAAAATGTGGTTCTCAAGGTGTGGTCCTCAGACCAGCCATATCAGCATTACCTGGGAGCTTGCTAGAAATGACGATTTTCAACAGCCCCAGGCCTAGTGAATCCAAGAGCCTGGGAGTGGGGCCCAAGTGTTGGTTTTCAGAAGCCCCCTAGGTGAATTTGATGCTGCTAAAGTGAAGGCCTGTTGATTTACTGTGACCACACAGGAAAAGCAGAACCTGAAGAAGAACCTGTTTCTCCATCAATCTGGACCATTACACTATCTGGCTAATTTGTCAGGTACTTTCTCTAAACCTGACAATTCCTTTAATCTGAAATTTTAGAGCTTACTTAATTTAAACAATGGGCTGCAACAAAAAAAATCTTAGATAGGAAAGGACTGTCTACCATATGTAAGGTAAAAATCTCTAAACTGTACCTAAAAGGATGGATGATTTCTAGTGACCTAATTGATAAATAAATTTAGTTAGTGTAGTTGTAGCTGTTGGTCCTGCTGCTGCTATCACAGGAGGCTGCCATGTATTGAGGGCTGACTCTGTGGGAGATGCCGGACTAAGCATTTTATAGATTATCTCATTTTATAAAGTAAGTGATTATCGTCATTTTCCAGATAAAGGACCGAAGTTTAGCAGGATCAAGTAACTTACCTAAAGATGCAGAGATGGTGGGGTGTCAAGCCAGGATTTGAAACCTGGCTGTGAGATTTCAAAACCCACGCTTTTAAGCATTATGTTTTGTTATCTGCTCATTTGGGGAAGTTACGGCCACTTCCAAAAAAAAGTTAACTCAACGACTAGAGAGTAGAAACAAGAATCATTGATGTAGAAACTACATTCACACAGCATGAATTGAGAATGTTTCTTTATATCAATACAGACCACTGTTCTCCACCTTAGTTGCACGTTAGAACAATAGCTGGAATTCTCTGAAAAATATATTGATGCCCAAGCCCCTCAAGCCAATTAAATCTCATGGGGTGGGGTCTGTGTATTTGCATTTTTTTACAGCCCCTGGGTTATGCTAAGGTACAGCCAGGGTTGAGAACCAGTGATCTGGACATAAAGATTCAGATAATTCAGGCTCAGAAATGGATTTTGATGGGTTTTTCCATGTAGCCTGTTATCAGACAAGGATGCTAGTCATTCACTAAACACTTGCGATGCCCCACACATATTGCATTGCCCTCAAATATCCACCATATTTTGCCTTACCATAATGGAGTTAAAAGATAAATATGCGTATAATTTTCAGGAATCTCAAATATAAAGTTTGGTGTTTAAAAATTCTTATTTACCCGTAACTGACCTGGATTAATACAATTTTTCTAGACTAACTCAGCTCTGGAAAATACCTAGGAAAACGATTTTCCTGGAACAGGAACTATGTGTTTTAGTAAAGTCTTGCCTCTTTCTTTTAAATCATCTTGCTTTTTTCTTTGTTTAAGAGAATCAAAGTACTGTTTATTTTATAAGCATACAGTATAAACGAAAAGACAATTGATGGAAATTTTTAATTTTTACGAGCTTAGGAAAGGGACCTATTTGGCCAATTACTACAGAGTATCCACGTAGATGTTGCCAGTCCCTGATTTATTTTTCGGTTCTTCTACCTCTTAAACTAGACAGAATTCATGGTGTGTCTTGCTTCGTGCAGCAATGTTTGTGAAACAGTTGATTGTGATTTGAATTATTGTTTAAGTTTGCATGACTCTCCTACTATTATTCTCTAAAGCGGTGGTTCTCAATTACGGTGCTTTTTGCTCCTCAGGAGACATTTGACAATATCTGGAGACATATTTGATTGTCACAACTGGGGGAGGGAGTTCACTATTGGCATCTAGGGAGTAGAGGCCAGGGATGCTGCTCGACGACATCCTACAATGCACAGGACAGTCCCTTCATCCAGCCCAAAATGTCAATAGTAGCGAGATTGAGAAACCCTGCTCTAAAATTACTTCTTTTTACCTGTTATGAATTCAGATTTTTTTCCTATGGTTGGCCTACCTAGAGCCCTTCTATAAATAACTCTTGAATAAAATAATAACATATGAATACAACTCCCATTCCACCAGAGTTAGCCCACATACTCTCTGCACGGTAGGCGGGGCCTGTAGATCGTTTCTAATCTGTATTTAAAGCATTTCAGTGCCTCGTATGTATGGTGCAAATAGCAATGGGAGTTCAACAGTTGTGGTGGAGATTTGAGCATCTGAAGGCTTCAAAGGCCAAAAAGAGAATCCTTGACATTGAATAAAGGTTAAGGAGGCTTGGCCTCTTTCTCCTAGATTGGTTCAGTGGCACTATGTGTTTTTGATTGATTAAGCATAATTTTCATTTTATAAGCTTAACATTTTTATGGATTTGTTTCATCACTCCTCTTTATAATACCCTTCTTAACTGCGGTGCAGACTTCCATGAAAATGAAAGTTAAGTAAATTACTTCACTAAAGTTATCTTTCCAAGCATCATGTCTCTCCCTATGACTGGGGCTTGGTTGGCTGGAAATTAAACAGGGATTTGGGAAATTATCGGATGTGTGTGTGTGGGTGTTAGAGTGTGTGTGTGTGTGTGTGTGTGTGTGATAGTCCTTTGTGTTTTTTATCTAGGGTGCCCACCTATGGGTTTATCTGCTCAGACCCCCTCTTCTAGGAAAAGACTCTTCCCCACCACTCTTGTTATAACGGATGCCATATCTGTGTTTTGTGATCTTTCCAATCCACCTCAATTGCTTGGCATGGGGCTAGGCATCCAACTCAAGTAGGAGCAACCAGAGTTCCTTCTCTAGGGTTTTCAAACTCAAAACCAAGAGGGAGTGAGCCTTATCTAAAGCTGAAAGGTCTACACTGGAGCTGCAGCCGCCCATGTTTCCTACCACACGGAAGATACTAGTTGGTTGCAGGAGAGGAGAATGAAGCCAGGAGAAGAGGATGGATAAGCTGTGTGGCCCGCACATCCCTGGCAACCCTTGCCCTCCTTCGCGCTTGTCCCTCAGTTCTTCCTTTGCTTTTTCGAGAACATTCCCCAGATCTTCTGACTTTCTTTCTCTTTACTTAAGCCAGTTTGAGTTGTTTCTATGACTTGCAACCAAGAGAGTCATGACAACACAGTGTCCTTGCCTGAAAATGAATTCCTTGAGCTCCGCACACACAGAGGTCTCCATACAAAAATGAAACCGCAATCCCCAAAGTGTTTCTGTTTGCGGGAGGGGGGTCTCTGGTAATTAGCTTAGATTGCAACAAATGGCACACACAGGCTGTTGGCTCTGCATGTGTGCTCTAAGATTGGTGTTTACCCTATTATATTCCAATTTAAGGATGTCATGAAGTTTATCAATGAGCAAATGGAAACTAGCGAGAACACATATATGGGCGGTGAAAGATGTGTGCCTTGATATATAGATTTTTTAGACTTCAAAAAAAAGATTACTTGCATTGCGTCTATAGCAAAGGGGACACAACCATATTCCCCACTTAAACTGGTGATGGTTGGGTATTTTTAGCAAATGAGCTGTCAGCAGAAAGGCTTCATTAGACCCATCAGGATATCTGCCCATGAAGAACGAATCCCAAACTGTACTGACAGTTTCCTTGAGCCAAAATGATGAAGCACCTCCGACAAGAGCCATATTGTGCTCCCCATGTGAGGAGCGTGAGGAACAAAAGAGACAGTTTGATCTTCATTTGGTCAGGTTAATATTGACACAGCTTAGAAAGATCAGAAGTGTGTGTAATGTACACGTACAGCAAACGCTCTGGAGTCTTGACTGATGGTTTCCATAAATCAGAAAGGGCACCCAGAGAGTAAAGAAGGTCTCCTGCTTTCTTGAAATTTTCTTCAAACTGGATGATTTATTTTTACAAAGGAAAATAAATAAAACAGTAAGCGTTCAAGCTCATGACTCAAAACAAGCCAATGGGGATTTTTTAAAATGTCTATACACAATTATGGAAATAATTTATTATTATTATTTGATAGCTAGAGTGTTGCCAGGTTCTATCATTTCAAAAATAAAGCACAACTAATGAGTAGATTTTCCATTCTGCCTGAGTCCTGAGTTATCCGTTCCCATATAGAAATCCTTATAAAATACATAAACTTTGATAAAGTGTCCTTTACGTGGAAGAACAGTCTAGTCATTTTCTCACCAAGTCCTTAAATCCATACTTTTTTGAAAAGCTTGGATGATTATGGGTCTGTCCTTAAAGAAAATGTACATTAGGCTGAGCTAGTTAAGGACACGATGACTTATTTGTCTTTCATTGGTTGTGAACCTTTCCACATCCTAGTATTCGATCTACTATTAACTAGTTGTGAGAGTCTGCCTAGGACCACTCTTCTATGAAGCACAGTATACACGTATCTTTTTCCAGGGCAACTCTCCATTGGTGTAACATTGGTTCTCTTTTTGATGGAGACAGTGAGGATGGGGCAGGATTTCAACTCGCTTAATTTCAAGTTGATCTGAAACCAACCACTTCACTTCAAGAAGTTCTTAATTTCAACCTGTGCTCTCAGATGAAGTATCTCCCAATCCCCTGCCCCTTCTCTCTCTCTCCCCATTAATGAAATGGTTACGAGAGGTAATAGCTATTTGTCTCATTGCATGAAAACAGTGATTTTCAATTCTCAATAAACATGTGCTCTCTCCCTCTGTTCTTGAATTCTTTGACTCAAGTGATGACCTTACATGAGCGATTGCTTAAAAGACTCTTGGTTTCTCCTCTAATATTTATGACATGATTGCCCTAAATTGAAGCATCTGCAGACTGATACATAATTTTTTCTTTGATAGTGGTGCCTTTACAATAGGACTTTGCTTGAAATGACGGTGATATTATAGGCTCTTCCTATTAAGATGCCCACTCCCTCAGGATAAAAAATTGCCTCTTTTGTCTCCCTACTTCCCACCCCCACACCCCTTGCAATCCTGATTCCTGGTTTCTCTGGGCTTTTGAGCAGAAGAAACGTTAAGTTGGAAGTATTTTTAGGTGATAAAATTTTTACGTACTATATGATAAAGTGGGATTCTTCCATTGGTTGTGTTTCTAAGCTACCAAAGCAAGAAGAACTACATGAGAATAATTCTGGGTAACCAGTGCCTCTGCCAGTTCTCTTGTTCTTTTTTTTCTGGGTACACATGCATGCTTAACTTTTTAAAAGTACACATTGCTGCAAGAATATCACAACATTCTTTGTTATGACAGTTTCTTTGGACAAGTTTTCAGTTTTCGCTTCATATATATAGTTAGTGGTCAGCCTGCATTTATATTTTATAGACCAGATTAGAAACTGGAAATTGATCATAAAGCATGGTAATATTGGATCATCAAAAAATTCAAGCAGCATGTTATTATTAGCATTTGTTAAAATCAAAGACATGGTTTGCAGGCCAGCCCTGTGGCATAGTGGTTAAGTTCGGTGCATTCCACTTCAGTGGCCCAGGTTTGTGTGTTTGGATCTTGGGCATGGACCTACACCACTTGTCAGCCACGCTGTGGTGGCAACCCACATATAAACTAGAGGAAGATTGTCACAGACATTAGCTCAGGGCTAATCTTCCTCTGGAAAAAAAAAAAGATGCGGCTTGCTTGTATATAATGGCAAGAGAGAACCAACACTAAACAGAAGTACATGGAATAGCAAAAATCTGTTTGTTATTAAATTAAAAGCTGAATTAATTAGTGATATCTTTGGCGATAAAGAATTTTCTCATTTAAGGCTAATATAGAGGTTA
This sequence comes from Equus quagga, assembly GCF_021613505.1. Taxonomy (NCBI): domain Eukaryota; kingdom Metazoa; phylum Chordata; class Mammalia; order Perissodactyla; family Equidae; genus Equus; species Equus quagga. The sequence continues at coordinate 95,908,012 of NC_060272.1, forward strand.
AAACATGGGCTCTGAAATCAGACTAACCTGAGTTTGAGTCCCATTTTTCACACGTATGAGCTATGTGTGACATCAGTTACTTAACCTGCCAAAGCCTCTGTTTTCTCAATGCAAAACAGAGATGATGCTGCCCACCTCCTAGGAACATCTTAAAGTTTAAGTGGGATGATGCGAAGCATTTAACAGAGTGCTTAATGCAAAACAGTGCTTTATTAGATTATGTTAGTCAATATACTATTGGTTTAAATGCAAATTATATTGATATGTATATATGTTACATATTCATTTACATATTGTAATATTTTTGTTTTTCACAAAATCTTTTCACAAAAGGGCTCTCTCTTTAGCTATAAAAAATGATAATATGTTCTGTGTGACTGTATTTTAAAAATATGATGTGTAATATAGTTTTAATAGACCCAGTGAAGTTTTTACTACTAAAAGCCCTTGGCTAGCTTATAAAAATAAGAACATTAAAAAAATGACATCTGGTAAAAACATGGGACATATCTTTGCTTGCCAATTAGAGAGTGTATGAAAAACAGAATAAATAAAATCTCAATTTATGCATTTTGTGTTCTCATAAATCATTTTCCTGTCGAAATTATCAGACTTTATTATTGCTGAATATTTTAAACATCATAGTAGAATTTTGGTAGCATAAATCATGAAGCTTTCAGTTAGAACATTTGTGTACATACCTCAGCATTTTTCTTATATCTTGATTAAAAAATAGTCCTGAGTCTAGGAATAAATCTGTGCAGAGTATAAATGTCAAACTATCCCCTTAAATTTCAGTAACTCAGCAATCTCTGCTGGCCACTGTGCTTACAAGGTAGTTATAGATTGTCAAACTGTGTTTCTAAGACTGAGTATTCTCAAAAATGAAGCGTACAAGCTTGTCTTTTAATCTTGGTAATGATTTTTATCCACAAGCATCCTACTTACAGACGACATCTGCTCGCTTGATTTCTCTATTTCCTTCAAGAAGAAAAAAAATTCAGACATAATGTGTAGGAATATTTGTCTATGGCATTAGAAAATAATTTATTTCATTTAATAAAAGCCTAGCTCAATATACTTCATTTGTAATTTGTAAAAGAGACAACTGTTTTGGATGACGTGGGTAGTCCAGCGTGTTGGACCTAAATGGAAAGTGTTAGCATCAGGAGTGAAATCCACTGGAGGTCGTACAGCACTTGGAGGTGAAACAGTGGAAATGAGGAAAAAGACTCTATCCATGGCGATTTAGCTGAAGGGAAAATCACTACACGTTTTTTTCTTTTGATGCTTTAAAAGCTGTTATTTGTGTAGTGGCAAGCAGAAGCTCATTCACTGAGTCTAACTTGGAATTAAGAAGAAGGAATCCATAAATAAGATAAACACTGCCTTACCCATAAAGTTTATATTTTACATCATTTTAAAAATGACTTTGCTTCATATTTAACTTTGTGTGACTTCCTCTGTTCTGTCACATCTGTAAATTTTCCATGTGAATCACTCATGTGATTTAAAACTGTATGTGATTATCATTCGAAAGTTCACATATCTTATAAAGGATGTAAGGCAAGAAATTGTCATATGAATAACCAGTTTCCATGCAAGGAATTTGTAAAATACTTTCTGTGATTCAGAGTAATCTCATGGATGCTCAGAAGGACATTTTGATAGTTGAAGAACCAGGAAAGGAAAGAGCCCTAACTTTTATTGTCTACCATATGTCAAGCACTTAGCCAGCTTTTTTTTTTTTCATTGAAGTATAGTTGACATACAATATTATATCAGTTTCAGGTGTACAATATTTATATTTACATTACAAAATGATCACCCTGATAAGACTAGTTACCACTTGTCAACAGAAACTGACTCATAGATATAGAGAACAAATTGGTGGTTGCCAGAGAGGAAGTGAGTGGGGGGAAGGGCAAAACAGGGGAAGGGGATAAAAGGTACAAACTTCCAATCATAAAATAAATCAGTCATGGGGATGTATTGTACAGCATAAAGAACATAGTCACCAATATTGTAATAACTAGTCAGCTTTTTGATATATGTTCTTAATTCTCAGATCAGCACCGTGAGGTAGGAGTTTAAAGATGAGAGAAACTAAGGCTCAGAGAGGTGAAGTAACTCACTCAAGTCACCCAGCTAGCGAATGGCAGAGCCAGGGTTAACCTCATGTCCAGCTGATTCCAAAGGCATTACTGCAAACCTTGGAGGGAGCGCCCTAAAATAATGGAGAGCCCCAATAAGATTTTAGATTAGCAATTTAGCTAAATTACAACTCTAATATCAGAGCATCTTAGTATCCATTGTATATTAGATTTCACTATATATTTTTGAATACATACAGAAATGACATTCTATTTTTATATGATTCTAGAAATTATTTTCCAGTTAATACTATATCATGACTGTTTTCGTGTGTCATTAAATATTCTTTGATAGCATGATTTTTAGTAGCAGCATAATAGTCTTATGTGTAACTGCCCCATAATTTAACCAATCTTTTCTCTAGTGTTGGCCGTTTAGATTGTTTCTAAGTTTTAGTTATTAAAGTAATAGTTCAGTGAATAGCTTTGTCCACAAATCTTTGTGTCCATATCTGATTATCTCCTTAGAATATATTTCTACAGTGTAGGAGAGTGCCCGTTTGGAAATATTTACCAATAATAGGAAAAGAGGGGATAATATTTTATTATCAAAGGATTTCTTTTGATGAATTTCTATCAATGAATGCAGATATTTATTGGTAATTTGCATTTCAATTGTGAATGGTCCTTTATGTTCTCCTACTAGTTTTCTATTGCCATGTCTACTTTTTCTCATTGACATATAAGATTATATGTTAATATAATCTTATAATCTTATATGGCAATGAGATTTATTATATATCTCGTCAATGTATAATCTCAAGGACATTCAACCTTCCTCCTCCCAGTTTAAAAAAAGAAACAGTAAATAAGAATAATGGCATTGTGAAACTTTTGAGTGGGTTGTAAGCAGAAGAGCACCATGGTTCTATTCACATTTTTAAGAGCTGTTTCTTGGCACTCTTGTCACAGGGAGACAAGAGAGGCCACAGGGAAACCAGGTGGGTGGCTGTCACCAAAATTCAGGCAAAAGATCATGGTGATGGTGGCCTAGACAGCCCTAGCGATGGAGAAGAGAGGGAGAAGTATTTGGCCTTGGGATATGTTGTAGAGGTAAATTTAACAGGATTTGCTGGTGGATTATGTGTGGAATAAGGAATAAAAGGAGCCAAGAATAATTCCTAGATGTTTGGCTGGAGCAACTGGGGGGATGGTGATGCCATTTAATAATAGGAAGGAAACTGGGGTGGAGGTAGGTCTTATTGTATTTTTTTTTTTTAAGATTTTATTTTTTTCCTTTTTCTTCCCAAAGCCCCCCAGTACATAGTTGTATATTCTTCGTTGTGGGTCCTTCTAGTTGCGGCATGTGGGACGCTGCCTCAGCGTGGTTTGATGAGCAGTGCCATGTCCGCACCCAGGATTCGAAGCAACGAAACACTGGGCCGCCTGCAGCGGAGTGCGCGAACTTAACCACTCGGCCACGGGGCCAGCCCCAGGTCTTATTGTATTTGAGATGCTTATTAGACATTTATGTGGAAATACCATGTGGATAGACAAGGTCAGAGTTCAGATGGATGTAGAATTGGTTGTCATTGGCAGACAGATGGTATGAAAGCCATGCGACTGGAGGAGATCACCAAGGAAAATGTGTACATAAAGAAGAGAAAGGCGTTTGGAAACAAAGTCTGAGGCAGTGAACATTTAGAGCTTGAATAAGGAAGAGGAATCAGCAAAGGTGACTGAGGGGTAGCCAGCGAGTTGGGAGAAAAACCAGCAGAGTTCGATGTCAGGAAAGTGAAGGAATTAAGTGTTTCAAGAAGGAGGGAGGGTCAACGTCATGGAATTCTTCAGAGAAGTTGAGTAGAGTATGAAGAGGAAAGTGATTTTTGGATTTGGCAACCTGGAGGTGATTGGTACTTTTTTCTTTTTGAGGAAGATTAGCCCTGAGCTAACATCTGCTGCCAATCCTCTCTCTCTCTCTCTCTTTTTTTTTTTGCTAAGGAAGACTGGCCCTGAGCTAACATCCATGCCCATCTTCCTCTGCTTTATATGGGGGATGCCTACCACAGCATGGCTTGCCAAGCGGTGCCATGTCCGCACCCGGGATCCGAATCAGCGAATCCCGGGCCACTGAAGGGGAATGTGCACACTTAACTGCTGTGCTGCCAGGCCGGCTCCAATTGGTACTTTTCGAGAAGAACAGTTTTAGTGGAACAACGTGGGCAGAAACCTGGCAGGAGCGATTCAGGAGACAATAGAAGACAAACGTATGAGGAATGTAAGAAGAGTGGGTTTTCCTCTCTCAAGGAATCCCCACATTGAAGTACTCAAATGTTTACGAGACATTGTGTGGATCACTTTTATTTCATGTGATGCCCTGAAGCTCTCAGCATACACCGTAAAGACTAAATTTTTCATAACAATGGAATAAGAACTAAAATAGGATTTTATGAGAGAGTGGAATTTTCCACTGCATTTGTCCACACACTTTCAAACACAAATGTAATAAATCTATTAGACACCATCCCTGTCACTACCTCAGTTCTTATTTTAGTTCAAGCGAAGCCATATCCTTTCTGTTTCCTGCTGTTTGTCGTCGTGATCATTGGCCTCTTTCTAGAGCCCGTGAGATTTACACTTTAGCTCTTGGCCGGGAAATAACAAAGCCTTTTTCTCCCCACGTTTCCAGGCCTTCCTACTCATTCCGAAACTAGGAATTACTCCAGCAAAAGGACTCATGACTTCTAAAACTGTTTGATGATTGACTCTTTGGGACCATGAGAGACAAAAGGCTGTGTCAGAGAGCAGTTCCCATTCCTCCTAGCTGATGGGAATAGTCTCAGTTTTTGCCAGTCAATTTCCGGTTGCAAGGATTAGTAAAGTCACTCCCTAAATTCCATGCAGAATTCTCAGACTGGGGTCATATTGCAAATGTGGAGGGTTATATGGTGGGGGTGAGGATAGTAAATTAAAGTAGAATCCCTTTATTTTCTAAACTTTGGCAAATTGAGCAGGAGATATGTATATGTATATATCTATGATTTTAACTTAAGGTGGGGAAAACATCTTGGAGACGTTTGAGCAGATTAACAAATAGTATTTGTATACGTGTAACTAAAACAGTAATTTATCAGGTAGAAGGCAGATGGGGGGAATAAAATGCCAACCTGTATCTACAGTTGGGTTGTGTTGATGATGAAGTGCTGTTTATTCAGGACCAGCCTAGCTTGTCAGCAACATAAGAGCCGTCGCAGCACATGACTCCCTGCATAGCTAGAAGACAATAATAAATTATCTCCTATGCAAACAGCACCGGAGTAAAAGCAGAACAAACAGACTCTGCCTCTCGGATTCCTGATTATTCTCACTCATTCCCTTCTCTGATTCTGATTTAAACATGAAACGCATTATCCTAAAGCCAATAAGATCGAATCTGGTTTGAACAATCTTATTAGGGCAGATAGGACAGTGCTGATGATCTCTGTTTGACGGTCACTGCGAAATGTAAGCATTTTGTTTCTCTTACATACCAGAGTGATTCGCCGAAGCCTTTGTTTTATCCGTACTTCATTTGATCTTGTGGAATTTGGGGTCACCCAGAGGAGAAGTGGGAGAGTGTCACCCAGTGGAACTTGATCCTAAGAATCACTTGAGGTACATAATGAAAATATAGGTTCTTGGACCCAATCCCCAACCAGCTAAATGGCAACTTCCAGCAAAGCAGCCCAGAAATTCACACCTCAGGGTGGTTTTTATGCTACGGCTATGTGAGGAATGAGGAGCTGAGGGCGTGAGTCAGCAAGTCTTGTGAGAGCGGTGAGAGAACCCAAAGGACTGGTTCAGAGGAAAATACATCAATTAACAAATGCCTCCCTAAAGCAGTGCTTTTCGGATATCAATGTGCGTTTCAATCACCTGGGATTTGTGGAAAATGCAGATGCTGCTTCAGTAGGTCTGGGGCGTGGCTGGGCACTCTGCATTTCCAAGAAGACACCTGGTGTTGCCACTGCCTCTTGGACTTGAGTCCAGCAAGATCTTAGAGCCATCATTAAAGACAGAAGAATCCAAACAGATGGGAGCTCAGCTGACATTTTCGCATAGCAAATGTTCCACAAGTATGGCTTTGAATAATGCTGATGCTCCTGAATCCTCATCTTGTGCTCAGATAACAGAAAATCCTGCCTTCTCTTGTTGGAGCGACCTAGCTGGGAATGCTGTGATAATTGTTACATGTGAAGATCCCTTAGAAATGTGTCTTCTTTCAGGGATTTATAAATATATTTGGGAGGTTTTTTGTACATAATGAAAAAAATATTTTGGAAGGAAAATTGTAAGCTTTCTTGTGCCAAAGCTCTCAGTCTCTGGAGATATGATGTAGGTTGTTGCTGTCCATTCTTATTTTCCTTTGGGACCATATCTTCTTTTACGATTCGTAATGGCAGAAAGCTCAGCATTTAGGTTCTCGATGGATAACACCAATCATGATCTGAAATAATTTTGTCTACTGAATGCACACTGTGTATAATATGAGGTCCAATTTTTAAAAGCCACATTCTAAATATCTACTTCTGTTGTGGGTAAGCTAATTTTTTTTAAAAAATTGTATTTAAAAATTGTTATTATGACACAGACAATAAATAAAAAGCATGAAAGCTGACAGTATGCTTTTTGGAACAGCTCTGTATTTGAACATCATAAATTTCATTACCAAGCCAGTACAATAGATCGATCATTGGTACTCATCAGCAGTCCATCCTGAGACCTTTGTGAAGTCGTATGTGCAATTCCTCGTAACCCAAAAGTGAAAGTGGCCTCGTGAGGTGCCTAATGAGAGTGGCTGCCACAGGAGTAGGTGACAAAGGCTCCTTGAGGTGTGGAAGCTGGTGACGGGCTGGGCCCACATGTCTGCCAAGTGGTCGAGGGCCCTCTCAGGGGCCTCATAGACCTTGAGATTCAACTCAGCAGAATCACAGAGTACACGTGTTATGGATATTTTAAGTGACTGGTAAATAGTGTAAGACACGAATATCAAATCCACAAGTTTCAAAGAACTGCCACATACAAACAATCTGGACATGGAGGAAACCTGCACTTACATGCACTGCACCATTTAGCTCTTCGCAGTGGTTATCTGAGGGGGTACATGGCACTTCCACTTTCCATGGTGTACATCTCTGTGTTGCTTTAATATTTTACCAGTGGCATGCATAATTCTGATGACTTTTGTAATCAGAAAAAAAAATTGGTGGAACTCTATAGCTCTCGAGCGCACATCATGGTGATTTTCACTGAATAGTGCACTAGACTGTCAATGGATCGATTATCTATGATGATCATATATATATGCTATGAGATATATATATATGCTATGATAGAGGATTATGTAGCACAGGTTGATTTTGTGTATATGTCTCTCCAGTTCATTCAACTAACATTTCTTGAGCAACTAGTATATGCCAGGCATTATGCTAGGGGCTAACATACAGTCTTCACTGTATTTCTTTAAGAAAGAGAGACAGCCGTGCTGACAAAGTGGTTCACCTTGCAGCTAGTATAACTCGAAAAGGCCAGCACATTCCCTTGGCTGATATGAGCCACAGATCTGGGTACTCTGGTAGTGGGTTCCTTTCCCGCAGTTATTCATTCCTCTTTAGGTGCCGGTTAGAGCGAGCACAACTGGAATCATAGCCCTTCCGCAAATCTCCTGGACTTCTTCACTGGAATAGAAAGCACTCAGTAAACTCAGCTAGAGTCATCCTTAGGAATTCTGCTTGCAGTTAATAATCATCAGAAAACAATTATAGAAAAGAACTATTTTCTAGTGATAGGATGAAATAATAGTCAGCAGACGTTCCTACGTCCTGTGAACAATAAGAGGAAAAGTATGTTTTGCAAAGTCAACGTTTGAATAAATATTTTAGGGAAAAAAAGTTGAGATATTTGTTCCTTATCTAAACTATTCTGAATAATGATGGCAAAGACTCCTGTTTTTCTTGGTTTAGGAAAACAAACAAGCAAAGTATATTTTAAGCCATAGCATGAAAGTTTCTAAATTTTCTCAAAGTGTCCATTTCACGTAAATCTAATAATAAATATCTATCGTAATACATCTTGAGACTGGACTAATATGTAGCCCAATTCCTCACAGCTGGGCAGTTTGACATTAATATCAAATTGCCTGTTGTTTCAGGACTGTATGTTTCACAGCAATATCTCCAGTGATTTGAAAACATTTACAGACAAGTTCGGTTTTGATGTCCTCATCCTCTTGGCCAGCTACGTGTCGGAGGAGCAGCAGCCGAGACGGCAGATTGCTGTGTACTCGGAGAACCCAGAGCTGTGCAGTCAGGTAAGCACCTCCTTGACCCCGGCCCGTTTCACCACCTCCTAACCTGCCAGCTCTCAGAACCCGTGGAGGAAGAGGTGGGTGGCTTAAAGAAATTGGCCCACGAGATACGATCCTGGAGTTTGAGTTTTAAGAAATGTTGGAGGTATTTTGCACATTGGGTCTTTTATTTATTTATTTATTTATTTATTTATTTTTAGTTTTCAGTGCTTTAATTCAGATTTTTAGTTTTTAGTTTTGATGCTATGTTGCCAAAAAAAATCATCTAAATAGAATTGGTAGCAAGTTAAACATTATCCCTTCTTTTTTTTTTTACTTGAGGTATAATTGACATATAATATGATATTAGTTTCAGGTATAACGTAAGGATCGATATTTGTATATATTGTGAAATGAGCACCACAATAAGTCTGGTTAACATCCATCACCACACATAAGTATAACATTTTTTTTCTTGTGATGGGGACTTTTAAGTCTTAGAACTTTGAAATACAGTATTATTAACTATAGTCACCGTGCTGTACATTACATCCCATGACTAATTTATTTTATAACTGGAAGTTTCTACCTTTTGACCCCCTTCACCCCACACCCCACATGGGAGCTGTTAAAAGAGCTCCATAACTATTTATCTTCTAGGCTGAATCCATAGAGAGAAAGATGATATCTTTTTCACCCAAATGAGGGCAAGTCCTCCTTTGGGTCCTGTTTCCTTTGAGGACTGCTACCTGGTAATAACTAAAGTTTAGTCCCTATCTAAATACCTGTTTGGTCCCCAGTGTTTAGTAACTGGTGATCTGATGCTTTAATCAAACTTCATTGGTCTCCAGGTACTAAAAGTCTGCCTGTGAAATCGGTCAGATCTCTCAGTTGATAGCTGAGTCTTTAACCCAAGTCTTTGGAAATAATATAAGAAGTAGACAAAATTAATCGAAATAGGGCACTGGCTACACCACTCCAGGAGTATTTAATAACTAGTAAGAGAACACACATGGTTCATTATGAGAGGGACAACACGGACTTGGAACTAACCCTTCCTCACTGATGGATTAGAAACCTCGTCTGTCCGCAGGTGGCTGGCGGCAGTCCCGACTCCTTTCTTGTCCCCATTCTCACTTTCTGTCCCCCAAGAGATCCATCTTGGCTCCCCTGACATGACTGTAGGTATTCCTGGGCTCCTCTGTGCTTTCTCACGTCCACATACGAGAGAGCCCCCTGCTCCTCCTGCAGGTGCGTTTTGCACCCTGTCTTCTGACCCACCTCCATCTAAGCATTGCATCACCAGCCTGGGGCGTTTTCAATGCTTTGCTCTGCACTGGGTTTCAAAGCTGAGTTTTATCTTTGGTCACGGGTTTTCTAGGGACAGAGCTAAGGTCTTCTGAGCCTCCACTGTGGTGGTTTTCATATCGCTTTTAGTAGCAAATCAATTTAAAATTGGTGAATCTAAGACAGACAAAACTAGAAGAGCAGATGAAGGGTTGGAAGCTCTTCCTCCTCTCCTCTCCCACCAGCCCTCCCCTCCCATCACCCGAGAGAGACAGCTCCTCAGAATCTTGAGCATCACAAGGTCAAGACTGCTCCAGAAGAATCCTTCTTTGTGCCTGTGGTCACAGTTGGTTAAGGGTCAGCCTCTGCAGCTGAGCTGTCTGAGTTCAAAATGTGGCTCCATCACTTGTTCACCACGTGTTAGTTGGTCAAATTGTTTAACCTTCTTGCTTCTGCATTTCCTCATTGGCAAAATGGGGATCAAGCATCCCAACCTTGTAGAATTATTGTGAAGATTAGAGGAGATAATGCACGTAAAACCCTTTAGGGCTGTGCCTGGCATATGAAAGCACTCAATAAATGTCAATTATCATTGTTAGTGTTATCCATGTGAGCTCTGTAGCTACTGTTATTGTTGTTGTTTTTGATGTTGTTGTTACCTCCACTAATCCTGTGGGGCCATTTCAAAGGCCCAATGTGCAAAATATCCCCAGCATTTCCTGAAAATCATAAAACTGTAGCTGGTCCTGGCCTGGCTCTGGCTGTCATACATCCCCCTGCCTCCCAAGTCAGCTTTGTCTGTTCTGGGCTCCATGTCAATGCTTCCTGGGCAGGAAGAGACAGTTGGTGTCTGAATGCTGTTTGGAAAGCTCTGGCCCTGGCAGCTGTTTTCTCTTTCCTACTTTCTCCTGTGCCTTATGAGACCAGCAGAGGTTAAAGCAGGTCCCGCTGCCTGCTACTAGACAAAAGCCTTTCTCCTGCCCCATTTCCCCTCATTCCAACACTTTCCGCCTAGCTCTTGTCAGCATCCACCATTATCTGTGCACTTTGCAAACTTGAGTTTCATTCCTGTTGGAAGATGATATTATATTACACTGAAGAAAGGATTTAAATGGCTTTAAATCTCTTTCCCTGTAACTTTCAGAAGCCAACAAAATTGAATAGCTGGATTTTGAGTTCAATGGAAAGCCAATTTAATAGGGTTGGAGAAAGAGTTGGGGTGTATAAATGAGACTTTCCTTGTTTTACATTGTACAGTTTTCAGTTGTTTGTGTTCTTCTTTTTAGACAGATGTACACAAATTAATTTTATATTAAGGAAAATTAAGAAAGACAAATTGCAAAGAGCACAGAGTGTCTGAGTGCTCACACAAATTCCTGTGCCTCCCTGACAGATTTGCTGTGAACTGGAAGAGTGCCAGAACCCTTGCCTAGAGCTGGAGCCGTTTGAATGTGGCTGTGACGAGATCCTGGTGTACCAGCTGGAGAACCCTTCGGTAACATGTGATCAGGTAGTTCTCCTTGTCAAGGAAGTCATCAATAGGAGACATCCAGAGATGGTCTCCAATAGCCGGACGTCCTCAACAGAAGCCGTGGCAGGCAGCGCCCCGCTCTCCCAGGGATCTTCCGGGATTATGGAGTTGTATGGTTCTGACGTAGAGCCACAGCCCAGTTCCGTGAATTTCATAGAAAACCCTCCGGATCTCAACGATTCTAACCAGGCCCAGGTGGATGTCAACGTAGACCTTGTTAGCCCAGATAGCGGGTTAGCCACCATTAGGAGCAGCCGTTCATCCAAGGAGAGCTCGGTTTTCCTCAGTGATGACAGTCCAGTGGGAGAAGGTGCTGGGCCTCACCACAGCCTCCTCCCAGGGTTTGACTCCTATAGTCCCATCCCTGAAGGGGCAGTAGTGGAGGAGCATGCACGGTCTGGAGAACAAGGTGAACACTTTGACCTCTTCAACTTTGATGCAGCACCCGTGGTTTCTGGGCAGTCCCAACCATCTTCCCATTCTGCGGACTATTCCCCAGCAGATGACTTCTTTCCCAACAGTGATTCATCAGAAGGACAGCTCCCCACAGGGCCTAAAGGTCTCGATGGGTTAGGGGTGGACATATCTAATTATTCATCCAGCTCACTTTTGTCGGTGGCTGGCAAAGATAGCCTCGTGGAATTTGATGAGGAGTTTGTCCAGAGACAAGAAAGTCCTGAGGATAACTCTGAAAGAAATTTGAGCCTGACAGGTTTTGTGGGAGATGACTCTCCTTCACCAGAAAGGCTGAAAAATATTGGAAAGAGGGCCCCAGCAACACCTATGAATAGCTTTGTAGAAAGCTCACCATCCACAGAAGAACCAACTCTACTCTACCCAGAAGATATGAGCCAAAAAGCAGTTGACGTAGGTCACACAGAGCCACCTCAGACCCGTCCACGGTGCAGCAGCTGGTGGGGTGGTTTGGAAATTGACTCTAAAAACGTTACAGATGCATGGAGTTCCAGTGAGCAGGAATCTGTCTTCCAGAGCCCTGAATCATGGAAAGATCATAAGCCAAGCCCAGTTGATAGGAGAGCCTCAGATTCTATATTTCAACCAAAGAGTCTCGAATTTCCAAAGTCAGGTCCCTGGGAGTCAGAATTTGGTCAGCCTGGGCTGGGCAGCAATAATATTCAAGACCAAAGTGAGGAAAACTTGAAGTTTCAAAACCTGCCCACTGAGCAATCCCATTTGCCAAACACGTCTCCTCAGGGAACAAACCACCTGATAGAAGACTTCACTGCTTTGTGGCGTTCTGATCGCTCTCCCACAGCGATGCCCGAGCCATGGGGAAATCCCACGGATGATGGCAAACCAGCTGCTGCAGCAGCATTCCCAACCTGGAGTGCATTTGGTGAAGAAGACGATGCCAAAGCTTTGAAAAATACCTGGAATCTGCACCCAGCGACTGGTGAGACACCTTCTGTGAGGGACCCAAATGAGTGGGCCATGGCAAAGAGTGGGTTTTCTTTTCCTTCAGAAGACCTAGTGGACAATTCATCCAATGAGGCAAATAATATAGCAACTTCAGAGATCTGGGGCAACAAGAACCCTGACTCCAGAGATAATATTCTTATATCTGGAAATCCTGGATCTGATCTGGATAATGCATGGAATAGTTCTAAGCCATCAATGGAAGATCAGAATGGTTTAGTGAATCCAAAAATTAGGGGAAATGTACATGAAAAGGTAGATTCCTGGAACCTTTTTGAGGACAGTGTCAAGAAAGGAGGGTCAGACATCATAGCTCCTTGGGAAGATTCCTTCTTATCATATAAATGTTCCGATTACAGTACATCCAACATTGGGGAAGATTCGGTGCCTTCCCCCTTAGATACCAATTACTCCACCTCTGACTCTTACACATCACCAACATTTGCTGGAGACGAAAAAGAAGCCGAAAACAAGCCATATGCTAAAGAGGGAGGTTTTGAGTCAAAAGATGCTAAGGCTACTGCAGGGGAGACTGAAATGCCTCTGCAATCACCACAGCAGCCACCTAGAGATCGAGTTAGTTCAGGTCCTGGGAACCTGGAAATGTGGACTTCATCTCATGCAGATAACAGTTCTGAAATAAATGCCACTCACAGCCCAGATAAAGATTTACTCAACACAGAGCCCACAGATGAGAAGAACATCTCCATGGAGGATGACATTGGGGAAAGCAGCCAGTCCAGTTACGACGACCCCAGCATGATGCGATTGTACAATGAAACAAACCGACAGCTCACACTTTTGCACAGTAGCACCAACTCCCGGCAGGCGGCCCCTGACAATGTCGACCTGTGGAACAGAGTGATTCTGGAGGACACTCAGTCCACTGCAACCATCTCTGATATGGATAATGATTTTGACTGGGATGACTGCAGTGCAGGTGTGGCAATCCCTGGTGAAGGTCAAGCACAAGGATATGTGGCTGAAATTATTGAACCCGAAACCCGATTTTCAGTGAGACAGCTAGAACCATGGGGTGTAGAATATCAGGAAGTAAATCAGATAGATTGGGAAGTCCCTGCCTCTTCTGAGCCCAGCAAGGACACCGCTCCTAACGAATATGACATACTCAACGAGAAAAGTGGACAGCTAATTGCGAAGAGTATTTGGGATTCCGTCATGAGAGATAACGACATGTCATCGTTAATATTACCAGGCCCATCGTATATTACAGATTCAGAACAAAGCAAATCACCTCCTGAAACTCCCAGCTCACCAGAAAAAGTTAAGGACAGTCACATCCCAGATGTGCTAGAAGGATCTGGAGCCAGTGAGTCAGGAGCTCTTACGCCAGATCCTGACAGGCAGGACACATGCAGAGGAACCCTGCCCAGTGATACAGCAGCCTTGGCAACCAGGCATGAGAATCCAGGGCATTTGGCACACTCAGACCCGTGGAGAGGTCCAAGCTGTGAAGAAAGTGAGAGTGAGAAGGAAGCCCACAGAGCGGCCGATAAGGAGCACCCTGGCGAGGAGGAGGAGACGGATAGAGCCTCGGGGATTTCTGGAAAAGGGCAAGGAGACCAGGAAGGCTCTTCCCCAGTTGCATCTGAACATGAAGAAATCTTTGAGGAATCAGGCAAAATGAGTTCTCTTTCAGTCACTTCCAGTCCTCAGACCGAGGAACCCCAAGAAGTTTTAGAGCATGAGAAGGGGTCTTACAGTCCAGACCCCTGTGATGTGCAACCAGAGATGTCCACAAGTCACCTCCAGGCAAAAGAGACCTGCGAAGAGCGCCTCACGGATCACAGAAATTCAGGTGAAACTACTGAAATTTCAGGCAGGCTGAATTTAACAAAAAGTGTATCTTTACCTGAAATGGATCCTGAGAAAACTAAAGAAGGCAACATTCTGGAGCCAGAGAGAGTGAACCGAGAGCAACCTCATGAATGTCCCCAAAGCCTTGACGTTTGGAATGGCCCTATAGACAATGATGTGCAGGTCAACTGCACAAATTCTGAGATAACTAAGAATCTTGAAGTTAAGAGTACTGAACACAGCCCTCCAGGAGGCGCTTCATCAGGAAATTATGACGGAGATAGTATTTCTAGTGAGTATACACATTCCACTGCATCGAGTCCTGACCTAAATGATTCTTCAGCTCCATTGCCTTCCTGGGACCATGGACCCAGTACTGGACATCAGAAGGAAAATCAAGATGGTTGGAGTAAACAGAATCACCAAGAATCTGAACTGATTACTACTGATGACCAAGTAGAAGTAATTACTGAAATGAAGGACCTGGAGGAAAACAGAATGGGCAGCTTTGAAAAGAGCTTAGATCACAAGGTTCCTAAATTTTTAGAGATTTGGAATGACTCAGTAGATGGTGATTCCTTTTCCTCTTTATCCAGCCCTGAAACAGGAAAATATTCTGAATATTCAGGTGCCTATCAGGAAAAAAATCTAGTGATTAGCCATCAGGAGAAAAATGAACATGACATTGCTGAAACTGCGCAGCTGGAGGATGCCAAGTTCCTTTCGATGAGCTCAGGCTCTGAGGATGATACTGCAGGTGACGAAGAGTCCATGGGGAAAGAGACCCATTTGGCCACTTGCCAAGTTGCTGAGCGTGAACCGGAAGCTTGGGATTCATTGAACAAATCTAATAAGTTCTTGGCCACAGCAGATCCCAAGTCTGAGGAATTTTCTGCCTATGTCGGCAGTTCAGAACCAGCAGAGAATGAGAATGAGTCAGACCCACTCCGTGACAATCAACAAAGCAGTCCTGATCGCTGGAATTTCTCGCCACTAAAGGGCACTGAAATACAGATTACAGCTGTAGATAAGGAGACAAGATCTTCTCCAGAAACAGGGAAGACAGAAGATATTGTATGGCAAATATCTCCCAAAACTGAAGCAAAGAATGAAAATTTTTCTAAATTGGAAATTGTTGGCTTCCCAGCTGACAGCACCGAGTGGTGGAATGCCTCTTTACAGGAAGGGCGACCTATTGAAAGTGCATTTGAAGGGGAATTCTCTAACTCAGGTGGTGTGGTAGAGATGAATTCTTCAGTATACCAAAACGTGGGTCCCTGGGGAGTACCCATTCAGAGTGATACTGAATCCGTGGAAACGCATTGTACTAATACTTTCAGTGATAGACATCAGTCTCCCTTCCTGGATAGTAATAGGGAGAATTCTCACGAGCAACTTTGGAACATTCAACCGAGGCAGCCTGACCCAGAAGCCAATCAGCTTAGCCAGCTTGTAATACTGGACCAAATTAAAGAAAAGGATTCCAGAGAGGAAACCTTCATGTCTTCCTCTGGTGTCAAACTCACTTCTGAAACACCTACCCAAGAGCAGTGTCAGAATATAGTGCTATCCGTCTGGGATCAGCCAGACCCAACATTTGCTCACACTGATGAAAATGGAAGTGTTATGTCTAATGCTTCAACTATTGAATGTCAAGATACAAGTTGGTGGGAAAAGGAAAAATCACACCCCAGTGAAATGACAGATTCAAGCATTGCCTCAGACGATTTCCCTGCCGTCAGTTCCTCCCCTCAGTTGATAAAGAAGTCAAGCTCTGAATGGGATGGCTCTACCCCGACTGAGGGCCCTCAAGGCGACTTTGTTCCAGATATTTTACATGGCAACTTCCAAGAGGGTGGGCAACTGGCCTCAGCTTCGCCTGACTTGTGGATGGATACTAAGCAGCCCTTCAGTTTGAAAGCAGATGGTGAGAATCCTGATATACTGACTCACTGTGACCACGACAGCAACTCTCAAGCTTCCAACAGCCCCGATATATGTCTAGATTATGAAGCAAAGCAAGAGACTGAGCAGCACATTAGTGCTGGGATAGGACCTGAAGGGGAAGCCAGTGAGGTGTATCTCACCGAGACAAAGATGCATGAAGAGCCCCGTCAGGAGCCTGGGCAGGAATTTGTCCCCTACAATTCTGAAAGTACAATTCCACTGCCTCCGATCAGTGATCAAGCAAACACAAGTGACTCAGCTCAGCCTACCTCTCACAAAGGTTCTCCCGAACCTTCTGAAATAAATAGTGAAAACAACACAAGTTTAAAAGCATCAGAAAAAGGAGCCAACCCAGACATAGCACCAACTTTGGAACCTGTTGACAGAACAATCCCAATGATTGAAAACGTGGGAACCAGTATATTTGTAACTCAGCAAGACCCAACTATGGATGACAACAGCTCTTGTGTATCAGAGGACTTTTCTGCCGGAAGTCAGACAGACGCAGGAGCCTTCTTAGACCATGAGCAACCTTTTGCTACTGAGAATCCTGCCACAGTTCCTGATGCTTTGCTAGCCTCAGACACTTGTCTGGATGTAAGTGAAGCTGCCTTTGACCACAGCTGCAGCGATGCTTCAGGTCTCAACACATCCACGGGAACAATAGATGACATGAGTAAATTGACATTATCAGAAGGCAATCCCGAAACGCCAGTTGATGGGGATGCAGGGAAGCAAGATATCTGTTCATCTGAAGCCTCATGGGGTGATTTTGAATATGATGTCATGGGCCAAAATATTGATGAAGATATAATGAAAGAGCCTGAACACTTTCTCTATGGTGGTGACCCACCCTTGGAAGAGGATGCTCTGAAGCAATCGCTGGCACCTTACACACCTCCCTTTGATTTGACCTATCTCACAGAACCTACTCTTGATGTTGAAACAACAGAGGAAGCTGGGGCTCCAGGGGATGAGTCTCTGGGGAGCGAAGCAGCGGAGGTATTACTTTCTGCCCTTCCTGGTGGAAGAAGCGAAGAAAACCACACTGAGACCAAAAACAGACAGCCCGGACGCCAGATGGTTGTACTGCACATTCATGAAAACCCTGAGTCTGTTTCTCTGCCTGTAGAAGTCAACTCCAACATTGAGTTGTCTCCAACAAACATTGACTGGGAAGTAGAAACAGATCATTCGGATTCACCAGCAGGTGGAGACATAGGAACACCAATTGGTAAGAAACCTCCCCTTCCTCCACCCCCAAGAAACTGCTGCTTTTATTCAATTAACGTATTTGTAAAACAAACTCTTCCTACCAATGTGGGTAAAGAGGAGCTAACTAAATTTGCAGTGCATGCCTAACCAAGTCCTGTATTCCGGCAGTAACATCTGCTGCTTGTGAAATACCTATCCTTGAGAGTGCATGAGAAAATTAAGCAGCACTACAAAATAAAAATATTTCTTAAATTATCTCTCTTTAGGTGGATCATTTGCAAAGATCACAAATCACATAACGTGTTAATTAAGGCTTGTTCCCCTCTTCTCACCTTCATCTTCCACTTCTAGGTGCCAGAGAGGGAATATTAGAGTTGGAAGAAGAAAAAATAATTCCTACCAAGGAGCCTGAACAGATAAAACCAGAAGACAGGGAAGAAACTTACACCGAGAAGAATGAAGATCATCATGCACTACACATGGATTACATACTTGTAAACCATGAAGAAAATTCACTCCCAAAGCCAGAAGCCTGTGAAGCAAGAGAAAGCACATCTGAATTAGAAGAATTTCACATGGGTTCTGAAGAAACAGAAGCAGGGCTGCCAGGAACTGAGTTAGTAAGCTTCTCAGACACATGTCAGCCTGCCTCCTTAAATGAAAGAAAAGATCACTTTGCAGAGAGAATGTCTTCCAAAGATGATAAGAGATCATCTCTTGAAAGCCATGGGCAAGACCAGAGTTGGATGGTCTTGGGCCACAGTGAAGGTGGGGCTCCATCATTGGAAGCTAGGGACTCAGGGCCTGGATCATCTGGAAAGGCTCTGGAGCCAGCCTCTGATCACGACTTGGGCAAAGTTCCCCAAATGCAAGTTCTGGGAGAAATGAAGCCTCTAGAATCTTTAGCACGGGAGGAAGCCTCTGGTCTGGGCAGCCAATCACAGAGGAGCAAGAGCCAAGGCAGGGCTGGCCCAGATGCAGCTATGTTGCAGGCTGTCACCCATGACAATGAATGGGAAATGCTTTCGCCACAGCCTTCTCAGAAAAACGTGATCCCTGAAATGGAAATGGAGGAGGAGACGGAGTTTCTTGAGTCCAGAATGAGGAAACCAAGAGCAAACGGGTAAGCAAAAAGCTAGATTTATTTTTTTCCTAAAAACCATTTTATTTAGAAACTGGAAAAATGATGAGGGATTGTGGAACCCAAGGAATACCTAGATGATAGGAGCTTTGCTTGTATTTCTTGCGTAGCATCAGTAAAAGCAGCTGCTAGGTAACCATAATGATGATGATGATGATTTGTGTATATTTTGAGCCAAAAAAGCCCCTTTGATTTCCAGCCAGTCTTGTACTTACCCTTCCAACTCCTCTGCCTACTCAATGCCTGTATTACTCTTTAACAGGCCATTGGAACCAGAGAAGGGAGAGCATGAAGATTTATTGGTGGTGCAAGGCAGTTTGTACCCGTTATCTCATTTAATCCTTACAACAATCCTGAAGCGGCAGGCATTATTATCTTTATTTTACACCTACTGAGAGGAGGGCACTTGAGGCTCAGAGAGGTTCTATAACTTGCCTTGAATTAAGTAACCAGAGTGGACACTCTGGGATTCAAAGTTTCCCACCTCCACAGCCTCTGCTTTTCTAGCAGACACACTGCCCATCACACAGAAAAGGCGACTGTGGTTTTATGTAAGCACCTAACTTACGAGTAAGAATAAGGAGACTCCACAGCAGACTCCAAATCTTAGTGTGAAACATTCATTCCCTAATTGGCTGAAAAACTGGCCATGAAACCAGTGGTTCGATCATTCATTCATTCATTCACTCACCATATGGTGTCTGAGAATCTGCTCTGTGCTGAGTTTCTGGGTGGCCAGTGGGCATATAGCAAGGAATGGGATGTCATCCCTGCCCTCAAGCTTTCTGGGCCTACGGAAACTCCTTAGGGTTGTTCATTTCTCTTCAATTTCCCCTGATAAAGCCCTGCTGCTTCTGGGGGCAAGAAGGCAAATTGTAAAAAGCAACTCAAGTAAAGGGGAAAATCATGTTTCGTCTTTAAAATGTAGTGGAGAAAAGATCTCTCTTTCCTGTTCGCTTTGGGAGTATAAAGGACTATACACACCACATACCCACTGTGAGTCAGGAATCTGAATTCCAGCCCGGCTCTGCCATTACTGGTTATATGTTTTAGGATTAACCCTGTACTTAAGTTTCCTCATCCATAAAATTAATGGGTTGAGCCGGAGGATCTCAAGACTTCCTTCAATATTAAATCCTGGGGACTTAATCTGTGTGTAAATAGAATGTGTCCAGGAGAGCTGTGGCATCTTCAAATTACATTTCTCGATGAAAAGAACAGAGAAAACAGAAAGCACAGCAGGGGTATATGGAGGGTTAGTAAAGTGCCATAAAGAGTTAAAAGCTGTACCATATTCAAGGGCAGCTTCATAAATTCAGACATTTTCAGTTGGCCTAATCTTTCTTTCTTCCTGTCAAGCTATTTCCTTCCAGAGAGACCCCAGATCCGTTATCAGAAAGAGAGTGACGGGTGGGTCCCCGCAGTCCTGCTGGCATTGTTATGGATTGAGCTGAGAACTCAGGCGGCCTTGAGTGGCTGAGCTGTTGTTTGGCTTCTTGTCTGCATTTTGCACATGCCCCTGAAACCCAACAGATGATAGTGTTCAACTGTGCCACTCACCTCTTTGCTTTCAATGAGATTTCTCCACTCATCCCTTTCTGCTCAGCCCCCGAAGTAATGGAAATTTTCCTCACAACACGGGGAGAGGGGTAGATTTTCCCGCTGGCATTTGTATTATGTTTTGCATAAATAATTGACCCTAAATGAATTTGCAAGTTTCCCTCCATGCTAGATTTTGGGAGGATGCACGGTTGTGATTCTCTAAGTGGGCTTCTAAGACCAGCAGCCTCAGCATCACCTGGGCACTGATTAGCCATGCAAATTACCAGCCCCACCCCAGACCTCCTGAATCAAGAACTCGGGATGGGGACCAGCCTTCTGTGCTTGAACACTTCCTCCAGGTGATTCTGATGCACGCTTAAGTTTGAGAACCACTGGTGTAACGCTTACTCCCAGCCCACTAGGAGTTTACAGTTTAATAGGGGAGTGAGATGTAAGTGAAAAGGTAGATAGTAGTGTAATATTTAAATTAAGATCGTTAATGAGAGATGTTTATTTAAAAATAAATAGTTACTAATTAGGAGCATTTGCCTTGGACCAGGTAGAAGCACTGTACATGCACTATCTCACGTTACCATGGCAACTGTATGAGGTAAGAATTACACAGGAGAGGAAACTGTTCAGATAGCTTGAACCACTTGTTCTGGCTTATAGTTAGAAAGTGAAGAAGCTAGGATTTGAATTCGAGTCTCGCTGCATCCAGAGTGTGTGTTAATGTTACTAAGTTAGGAAGAGAGGCATCGGAGGAGGGCGCTTTTATCGGGGAGAACCAGGCATGGCTTATGATCCCCCAGACTCCGGAGGCAGAGTGCTCAGGGCACATGGTATTCTAAGGGGCCCATGAGAGGGTTTAAATTTCTTCTAAAATCAAAAGAAAAAATAATTATACTTTTGTGTGGATTAGATTTGTCTTTCTACCAATGCAGTTGTAAAATAAATTTTCATATTTTTTTTTAATGAAAGAAGGGACCCATGAAGGCAAAAGTTTCTAAGGCCCATGAAAGTCATACTTCGGCCCAGAGAGGTACAGTTAGAGATGGGCGTTTATGGAAGGTCATACTCTGGAAAGGCAGAGAAGAGGGTGAGAGGCAGTCAAATTAACTGGGAAGAACAAGACAAAGGAAATCGTGGAGACAGGAAGGTAATCACAGAAGCAGTGTGATAAGATAGCCGTATTTTCCCAACCGAAAACCTGGAAACATCTTCTGACACAAAATCTCATCATAGGACAGAATACCCCAAATCAAGACTATTCTGAAAAGCAAATTAAAATGTGGTCTTCATAAATAGAAGAAGGCTGATAGTATATGCAATATGCCACTCCAGCTACAAATCGGCTTCTTGTCCTCCCCTTGTTACCAAAACATTGGGTTCTTATTGTCCCCCAGGATGGAAATCAAAAGAGACAACAAACGGGAGTAGGAAGGTAGAAGTTTACTAGCTTGTGCACAGGAGAGGCACAAGGGAGCCGGTGCTTCGAAAGGAAAGGGGCAGGTGACCGGCTCGTTAGGGAGCGGGACTGTGGGACTTTTATTAGGGAAAGGTTAGGGAGGAGGGCCATGTCATGGCATGGAGCGGTGGGGCTGTGCTTGAGCCTGTGCTGTTGTTTGACATGCCACCACCTGTGTTGCATGCATCATTAGCATGGTGGCTCTCCACCCTTGGGTGTAATGTTTACTCTGCTAAATAGGGCTAGGGTCACCTTCAGTGGACTTCTGAGTGCTCGGGCACATGCATAAGCCCAGGAAAGTCCAGAGGCTGCGGAGTATGGATCTTGGTAGCCTCTCTCTGATTCTCCTAGCCTGCCGATTGGTTAGGGGCCTCATCTTCTTAGGCCAGGGGCCCCACAGAAGACCCTGTCTCGTTAGGCTGGTTCCTGTCTCACCCTCAGCTGCCGCACGCCCGTCAGCTCCCACACTGTTCTGAGAACAGTAAGGCACATATTCAAAACCTGGAGAAAACAGAAGAAAGATGCCTTCTCTCCTTGTATTCTACCTAGTGATTCTTGTTAACAAAACTTGTTATGAGTGCTGGGAGATGAACGCTCTCCCTCGAGGTCTTCAGCACTCTGTTCTAGTTCCTTAGGATCAATCTTTCCAGAGACTTTTGCCAACACTTTGATCATCCTCCAGCTATAGACCCTGCCAGCTCAGGATCACACACCGATACCCCAGACAGTGATAGAAATGCCTGATCCTCCTGCTGGTCAGAGAACATCTGCAGAGTAATCTGCAGCACACAGCTGTTTGTAAAATGAAGAACCATTTAGATGTTTGTTTTAAAGAATGTGTGGGTACAAGGAGGTTGTGTGAAGAAAGGGTAATTTGATTATGTACTAGTCAGGGTTCTGCAGATTAACCAAACCAATAGGAGCTATAGGATGGAGAGAGAGAGAGAGAAACATTGTTTTAAGGAATTAGAACTGGCTTGATGTGGGCTCAGTGAGCCAAGGAGTCAAAAGAAAGATTTCCTGGACTCTCAAGGTCTGGCAGTAGTGCTCCTTTATTCAGAGAATAGCATGGAGTAGCATGGGGACAGGACCCATGGGCAGTGAAAGGGCTGCAGCCTGGGGACAGGACCCATGGGCAGTGAAGAGCTGCAATGGGTTGAGGGTAGGGCTAAATTTATAAGGCATAGGTATGTGAGTTATTTCTTTACGAGGCAAAGGAAAGGTCATGAAAAAATCGTTAAAATGGTAGCAGTGCATGTGGGGTCTGGTTATCGGGTGGTCCTGTAACTTTGGATAAGAATCAGGTCGGATGAGTTCAGGACGGCCTGTGCTTCCGGGAGGATGATAGAGATCGGTATGTAGGTGAGGACACTGTGGGCTTCTCTCCCTGGGGCGGACTTGATCCTCATCAGGCTTGCACAATTTTAGGGGCTGGCAAATCTGGAATCTGTAGGCCAACCCAGCAGGCTGGAAACTCAGGCAAGAGTCGCTGCAGTCTTGAGTCCGAATTCCACAGGACCGCAGGCTGGACACTCAGGCAGAGTCTCTGTGTTGCTGTCTTGAGAAGTCCTTCGGGAAACTTCAGATTTTGCTCTTAAGGCTGTCAACTGATTGGATGAAGCCCACCCACATTGTGGAGGGTAATCTACCTTACTCAAAGTCTGCTGATTTCAGTGTTAATCACGTTTAAAAAATACCTCCACAGCAACGTCTGGACTGGTATTTGACCAAATAACTGGGCACCAGAGCCTAGCCAACTCAACAGGCAACATTAACCATCATAGGTTAGATTCAAAAGCCTGAACTAAATGCTAAGCAAGCATCAAACGCTTACCCTTTGTAAAGTCACCATGTGAATTACATAAAAATGGGGCCATTGGTGTACAGATGTATTGGCTTTCTATAGTTGTGGGACAAGGAAATAGCCGTGCAGGGTGGTAAAAGGAAATTTTCCAAGAGGACTAAGAAAATGGGCAGTACTTATCCAATCTTTTGGAGATTCATGCAGCAGTGGGGGACAGGTCACATATACTTTTTTCTTTTTCTTTTTTTTTTTTTTTTGAGGAAGATTAGCTCTGAGCTAACATGTGCCACCAATCCTCCTCTTTTTGCTGAGGAAGACTGGCCCTGAGCTAACATCCATGCCCATCTTCCTCTACTTTTTATGTGGGACGCCTCCCACAGCGTGGCTTGGTAAGTGGTGCATAGGTCCATGCCTGGGATCTGAACTGACGAACCCTGGGCCGCCGAAGTGGAACATGCAAACTTAACTGCTGTGCCACTGGGCCAGCCCCCACATATACTTTTGAAATGGAGTATTTGGAAGTAACCTGATCCTTATATTTGTGGCACTATATCTTGCCTCTTAGCTCTGTGAGGTGAGTTATTTGGTACTCTCTAAAATAAAAATGACCTTCAAACAATATATTTCATATTCCACATGACCTCATTCTTATGGTGATATCTATGCATCTTTTTCTTTTTATATTAGTTATTTTGGGTCTTTTTCCTGTCCAACAAGACTACAGAAAAGACTTTGGGGGCTGGCCCGTTGGCATAGTGGTTAAGTTTGCACACTCCACTTCACTGGCCCAGGGTTCACAGGTTCAGATCCTGGGCATGGACCTACGTACCGCTTATCAAACCAGTCTGTGGCGGGTCCCACATACAAAGCAGAGGAAGATTGGCACAGATTTTAGCTCAGGGACCATATTCCTCAAGCGAAAAGAGGAAGACTGGCAACAGATGTTAGCTCAGGGCCAATCTTCCTCACAAAAACAAAAAAAAACAACAAAAAACAAGACTTTGCCTTTCCTCCTGTAACACCATTAGATCTTTCTATGTTTTTCATGAGACCTTCTGAAATCAGGCCTTTTCTGACTCTGACTAATGGTTGGGGAGTTAGTACATTGGGCCTTATACCCATGAGAATGTTGAAATGAAAACCAGGTAAAGAAGTAATCCGTCGACTCTCTCTCAGGTTGGGTAATGATACATTTGGGCTCTCAAGGGAGTCAGGCTCTGTGAGCACAGACTGCCCTCTGAGGCTTACTGTTTGGATGGGCTCTACCCCAGGTCCCAGCATTTGCCCTTTCTCGGAGCTAAGTTGATCCTCTATAAAGGACAACATGCCCTTGTTTATTCACTCTTTTTTGGCTTTGCGCTGAACCAAACCTGGAAGACCAAACTTGGCACTGACTCTGTGTTCATTTATTTTTGTGATTATATTTCATCATTTGGTGTGTTATATTTGGTGAGTTCGTGGTGATAATTAAGTCTTATTGAAAGTTCTTTAAATTTGCACTTTAATTCAGGCCTTCCTTAGTCTCCTTCTTTTTGTATCTCCTCCCCCATCTCACCCCGACCCCGGCCACCTCTGCACGTCCAGCCAGCCCTGCCCAGACTTCCAGTAAGTGCCTGTGGAGAGACAAATATGTTCTTTTCTTTGGTCCACCCAATCGCCATTTGCGATAGGCAGGGCAAGTTTAATTATCGCTGTTGCATAGACGAACGAACTAACTCAGTAGGTGAGCTGTTTAATGTCATCGAGAAATAAGAAAAAGTGGTAAAGTTGGGATCTGAACTTAAGTCTTCTCTCTTCCAACCCAGTGCTTGTCAATACGACACAGAGACCAAAGCAATCATTTTTTTTAACTTCTATGAGTTGTGTTTATTCCTATTTTCCCACTGTCCCATTGAAAGGCACATCAAGTTTAATAGCCAAAGTTCCCAAAGAGATATTTGGAGAATAACTGAGCCAGAACACCTCTGACGCTTTGCCCTGTCACGTGATCTAGTGAGCTCTTATCACATCTGAACACATCTTTCCCACCACAGCAAATCTGAGACGGCTGCTGCCGTGTCCGTGGGCTGCTCCGTCTGTGATATGTGGGGCCAACTTGAGTGGCCAGAGGCCAGAGGGAGGCGAGAGAATCAAAGCCCCTCGATGTGCATTTAAGTTTTCCAAATATTTACAGTTGTGGAATTTTGTGGTGAGGGATTTTACAGCGAGAGAAAGCCACGGGTGCCAAGATGAGGTGATGCAACTTAGCTGTCCCGTGGGAGGAACACCCACAGAAGAGCCGTTTTGCATTGTGTTGGCTTCTAGTTAGAGGAAAAGTCCAAGGTGCTCCTCTGGCTGGAATAGCTAAATGTCAAAACTAATGTCAGAAAGAAGGATCTCCATGAAAATCGATGGTATTTGAGGAAGATAAGTAGGATGCTTTCAAAAGCTGGATATGTTAGTGTATCAGGGACCCATTAGGAAAGAGATGACACGTTGAAATATAGATGATCTGAGAAATATTTAATAAAGGGAGTGTTTACAAAAACAGAGGCAAAGTGTGAAGAACTCAAAAGGAATTTCGCCATGACCCAGGAGTAGTGAACAGTACAGCTGTTATCATTCCTAGGCCTCAGGGGTAAAGGGAGGGGGTGATTGCCAGAACCCAGAAAGAGAATTTCAGGTCGAAAGGACCAATCTGAGAGGAGCAGTGACCTACTGTTGAGGGACACAGCCAGCCTGAGGCATTCCCACAGGGAGGGAGCCAGGTGAGGGCATATCCTTGCCTCTCTCTTTCCTCTGACCTCCTACCAGGTGCCCTGATTTGTCAAAACCAAGTGGAAGTCAGAGGAAGAGGGAGCTTCCTGGGGCAGAGCAAGGTGGAGAAAGTAGGAGAATGGACCTGAAGAACCAAACAGAAATTATTCAGCACAGTTGCCTTAGTTGGAGAGTGGTGCAACCTCAGCTTCTGAAAAATGTGCTGAGATATATTAACGTGCGGGATTAGTTAACCCTTCCTCCAGTGCATTGGGGGATCTGTTTCCAAGATCTGTGTGAGTTCTTTTAGAACAAAGGCTATCAAACAGTCACGCCAGGATTGGGTCACCCTTTGTAGAAATCCAAGCTGTACCAATGGAGGATTAGAATGCTGCCTTCCCTCCATTTTAACTGTTGGTTAAGGGTTGTGGCTTCTTTGAAATCAACATAAGAGAGTTTTTTTATTATTATTATTTTTCTATTATTTTTCTATTGTTATTACTATTTTCTATTCATTCCCATAAACTATTTCAAAATGTTGATCAACTCTGGATCATAATTTATGGAAGACTGAGTGAAAATATGTAACGCATATGTTCCTTTACATGTTCCACAATCTGCCCTGGATTAAGCCCAGCCCAGCAGAGAACTATGTACTGTACCATGTTGCAGAGGATAACATAGAGTTTCTTTGTCCTGTATAGATTTCATTGTGTGCCATTGGCTTACCTTGATGGAAAACTTAAGGAACTTATCTCTATGCCAAGGATGTTATTGAGACCATGATTTTTTAACCAGAATACCTGTGCTCTCTTGAGCAAATCCAGTGTAACCTCCATCTTGACTGTTAGTTTAGGAATGTGACTGCCTTTAATTAATAACATTTATGTAATTGGTCATGTTTATCCTTTTGAGTTGGCCCCTTGGAAGCTTACGTTTCACAGCCAAATTTACCACTCACCAGTATCAAATGTATAGAATTCTAGAGTACATATTTTATTGTATTTATCTAAGTCTTAACTCCATGTTGTGGTCCTGTCATTCTTTTTTTTCTTTTTCAGCTATTTCTAAGTCATGTGATGGTGGATTTTTATATATCTACCAACGTTGCCTTAAAGTGGGAATATAAATAAGTGTATAAACCTTCATAGGACTGTCCACTGTTCCCTTGAAGAGGCTTCATATTTCCCTTGCCTCTTTGCTATTAGTGTATCTTTTAAATCCCTGCTCCCCCATCCTGTTTTCTGCATATTGAAATTCTACTGTTCGCTTAAGCCCCAGACCAAATGCCTCTTTCTTCCTAAAACAGTCTCCATTCTTATCAAACAGAAGGAATCCCTCTCTCTCCTGAATCTCCTCACGCTGGTCTTCCTCACATTCTGCCTCATGTTATACTTACTACCCGGATGTAAGCCACTCAAGGCTGTGAGCCACTCAGCTGGCCCCCTGGCTGAGTGGTTAGGTTCTCGTGCTCCACTTCAGCTGCCTGGAGTTTTGCCAGTTTGCATCCTGGGCCCAGACATGACACCACTCATCAGGCCACAATGAGGCAGCATCCCATAACACATCCCATGGCACAACTGGAGACACCCACAACAAGAATCTGCAGCTGTGTAATGGGGGGGTGCTTTGGGGAGAAGAATAAAAAATAAAAAGAAGATTGGCAACACTTGTTAGCTCAGGTGCCAATCTTTAAAAAAACAAACTAGGGAAGCTTCCCTCTTTTTTCTGTTTTTTGTTTTCCCCTCTCCAACGCCCCAGTGCATGGTTGTGTATCCTAGTTGTAAGTTGTTCTAGTTCTTCTATGTGAGCCACTGCCACAGCATGGCAACTGACAGATGAGTGGTGTGGTTCCACGACTGGGAAGCAAACCTGGGCCCCCACGTAGTGAGCACCGAACTTTAACCACTAGGTCACCAGGGCTGGCTCTCTTTTTTATAACTTGTATAATCCACGGGAGTTCATCTAATATATGAGAGTTATGTAGCACTCATTTTTTTTTTTT